>NC_040036.1:30223373-30376334 GCF_003713205.1 Coffea eugenioides | reverse complement strand
CGAGGTTCAAACTCGATTTTCGAGCCCCAGCTTGAATAGCTTGAGCGGGGATGTAGTGGTGTATTTTTTAATTTAAATAATATATATCTTTTTAAATATGAAATTACCACTAAAGATTTATGCTTGCAAATAATTTACAAGATGATTTGTATACTTAATAAAAATTTTTATGGCAAAAAGGTAATAGAATTTGAAATAAATATAATCTAATTCCATTTTCCATGTCTTGAGCTTAAATGCTCAAAAATGGGATCTAATCGAACTTCTACACTTAAAAGCAGCATCAAGTGCTCGAGCTCGATATGACTCGTTTTTTACTCGAGTCATATTGAGTTGAGTTCGGGTTTTTTTATCATTTCATTGAGTCGAGTTCAATTTTCAATTTTTGAATTCGATCGACCTCGAACTCGAGTCAAGTAAGGTGAGCTCGAGTAAAATAAGATGCTAATAGTGTTCGAGTCGAATCTGAATATAGCATTATTCGAACTCGACTCGACTCGTATACACTCCTACCCTCAGGGACCTAGGAATGAGGTAGGAGTTAGAGTGAGGCAAAGGTAGTGACGGGGGGATTTTCCTCCCCCTGTATTAAATGGGGTAGGAGGCAAGGCTGCATACCCCCCACCTTATCCCCCATCCCGCTCTTGCCTATATTTTAATGCTATAATATTATTATTATATAAATATATTGTATGAAATAAATAACATGTTATGTTATTATGATAAAATGATGTAATTTTTTTGCTAAAATTTCAAAATAGTGATTAATAAAACTATTAATAGATCTATATAAATTGAAAAAATTAAATTAAGTAAAAAATAATAATAATGATAGTGAGGCGGGATAGGTACACCCACAAGAATATTGGAGCCCGGTAAGGGCGGTGCAGGACAGCGAGAGTGGGGGCCGGGGCGGTGGAGAGGAGTATTGTAAAACACTAAAACGGGGCAATTTTGGAGTCGGGCGTTGCATCCCTTGCTAGGACTTCAGTTGGTTGGATCTGGGACAGGAGTTTGGACATCGATTAGGTCGGTTGACCAAGTATGTGCTTTGGTAAGAGATTATTTGAAAATTATTTTTAAATAATATTTTAATATTTTTGTGATGTGATATATATAAAATTTAAAAAAATGATAAAAAATGTATTGTGATAATTTTTTTTTTTTTGGTCAAATGATGAGCTATCCTAACAAATACTTCTCTCGATAAAACAAAATGAAAAGGATGTCTACATAATAGGGGTGCAATCACTATATTAATCACTTTATTATTTGGGCTTGGCTCCCATTGTAACTTGTCCTTCTTTGGGCTAGATGAGTGCTGTAACAAATTTTTGAATTCGTACTTGAGTTGATATGAATTATGCACTATATTTATCTATTTATTTATATAAGTATAATTAATCTCGAAGAGCATTTTGATATTCAAGATGTGCTTGGTGGTATCCGAGTTAACTTGAATTTTAGAGTTTAATATCACTATATATTTATGCTTTTCATTGATTATATTTTACGGTTGCAATATATTTTTATTTTTTGAAAAAATGTTTCCTGTTTAGATGACTATTTTTAAAACTTTTTGTAGGAAAATGTATTGTAACAATTTAATACATATGAGGTAAAATGGATATTGAAAATTGTATTCACGAAAAATGTAAAAAATAATTTTTTTTAAAAAAAAATCACAATCCAAACTATGAAATCCATTTTTATTTTTCCTTCTTTTGGTTAGAGAAATTTACGGTCATGTGGCCATTTCGGAAACTACAAAAAGTGGGAGTACCATTCAACTGGCTGAAAAAACACGCCCTGTACCGCGGGGTTAGTGACATTTTTGATATTCGTAGCAGCTGGCTCTGCTATAGGTATTATACCACATCAATTTTGGGGGGGGGGATTTGGTTTAGGTTATAATCTCTGAGAGAAACCATAAGAGATTGCGGCTTTTCGTGGTTTTCTCGGCGCTTTAGTTCTGTAAATTAACAAAGTTCATTCAATTGGCTTGAAAAAAAGACAATTGCCTGTACCGGGGTTAGTGAGGTCTCTTTAGGTCTTAGTAGCAGCTGCTCTGCTTAGGTAGTTATCCCACATCGAGTTTGGGAGGGGGATTTGGGTTAGGTTATAAGTCTCCTGAGGAATCATAAGAGTTGCCGGCTTTTGTGATTTTCTCGTGGTTTAGGTTTGTAAATTAACAAAAGTCATTCAACTGGCTTGAAAAAAAGACAACTGCATGTACCGGGGTTAGTGAGGTCTCTTTAGGTCTTAGTAGCAGCTACTCTGCTTAGGTAGTTATCCCACATCGAGTTTGGGGGGGGATTTGGGTTAGGTTATAAGTCTCCTGAGAAACCATAAGAGTTGCCGGCTTTTGTGGTTTCTCGGGGTTTAGGTTTGTAAATTAACAAAAGTCATTCAACTGGCTTGAAAAAAAAAATGTAAATTGATAGTTCAATATTGGAGTTTTTTTTCCCCTAACATTATATGGAGTTATGGACTGTTCGAGTTGAATCATAGAAAAGTGAAACGTTATCTGTAACATTAAAAGTTTTTGGACTAGAAAACGGAAATTCAAGTCAAATCAAGCACTTTAAAACTCCCAATACAGTTAAACCACTAAAGATTAGTATCTGCAAATCTTTTAACACTTCCTCTTTTTCTTTTTCCTGTAATCTTTTGACAAGACTACGGTCTAGTTATATTCTTAGAACTTTTCTTATAGATGCTAAAAGTTTTTAAACCATATTAGTTTGAAAATATGACCTTGTCAATAGGTTAAAGAAAAAAAAGGAAATAATATGAATTAATGAAGAAATAGTAGCTATTGCCACTGACAAATAAATCTCCTTTTTTTCCTTTTGTTTTTAATAAATAAAAGATTTTCAACTCAGAACTTCTTGCTACTAATTCCTCCTAACTTACTATCCAATTCAATCCTCTTGAATTTCTTACTCATAATCCCTCCTAACGTACAATCAAACCCAATCCTCTTCCACTGACAAGTAAGCCTTATTCCTCGAAGAATTGAGAGTTTTTCACCTACTGTGACTGCAAATGAGTCAAGAATTCTCAAAACATTAATCATGTGTCAAAAGACTCGAAACTCGCATCCCTTGATTTGCTAAGCATCAAGGAAAAAAACACCGGGCCCCGGGTGGGGTGGGGTTTAGGAATTAGGATCAGATATGCTTTGTGTTCAAATCAACATGTGAGATCCCAGCTGCACTGTGGGATAGCTACCCGTCAAAACGTCAAGGATGATATTTTGGAGCTAAAAATACTTTGATAATTTCAGTACCCGAACTTATAATTGTGATTATCTTAAGGCAATGAGTCAACCGAGCATGCATATTTTCAGTGTAATTTTCTAACATTTCAGGGACCATAATGACAAGTTGAGACTATCATCTAGGGCATACGTGCAGCTTGATGAGCTAATTCTGCTATTTTTCTAGCTACTAAGCTAGGTAAAACTATGAAAGTGATATAAATAAGCACGTCAATGTTACAATACATGTTCATATCTGGGATTGCAAAGTGTATTTTGGTTTGGAGAGGACAGACGTTTTGTGTCCTAGAGCGAATCTTCTAAACATGTAGAAAAGGTTCTGAATTCAAGATCTCTCAATCCACTTAGAAGTTTGACGATAACATCATCAATAAATGGTCGGTAACATCTCCTCCATATTCTCCATCAATTGAGCTAGAGCTGCACATCTGATTACAAAATAATGTGCACTTGATTCTGCTGAATCAATCAGTCCTGTAGTACAAAACCCAAGTAACGATCAACCTCCTCCATCTTATTTTCTCACCCACCAAATTATTCCTGATCAGGGCCTGTGTCGACTGATGAGAAGCGAACCAACTAGCTAAGCCATTAGTACCCCACCAGCAATCTGAGTAGTCATAGTATTCTGCTGTTGGGCATATCCAGCGGGCATAACAGGTTGGCCATAACCTCCATGGGTCATATAATTGTTTGGTGGGATGAAGGTTTGCTGCATAGGGGTTGGAGCTGCATAAGGGGTCGCAACAAAAGATTGAGGCTGAGACTGCAGATGGATTGGCGCCGCCATGCCTCCTGTAGGCCTGAACGAATTGAAGCCCACAGGATTTACGTTGTTGGCGAAATTGTTAGGCATGGTCGGCTGTGCAGGAGGCATTGAAATACTTCTTGTAATCATGGACTGGATCTGATTCAGCACTGATGGAGGTTGAGTGAAAGTACGATTTATTGGTAACGCATTTACACAGGTCAAATGAACGTCGAATTGACAGATGCTGCAGTGGTATAGCCAGTGGTTGTGCCCATTCATCTTGCAGATATCACAGGAGAAGGCTTTGTCTGGATAAGGTGGTGAGAATGTGAGGTTAAGTTGGTGGTGGTGAGATTGATGAGTGAATTCCATTGGCATGGATGCGCAAAGGATGTGGAGATCTATTCCACAGGTTTGACAGTGATAACAGAAGCCATTGCCTTGTTGGCTACAGGCATCACAGTTGAATATGCCTTGAGGGTAGGCTGGTTTTGGGAGGAGGGAAAGAACATGGTTGTTTTGGTCGAAGGGATGAGTGATATTTTGAGGCATTTGAGAACATTTTTGATGCAGAAAGTAGTTGCACATAGTGCAACGGTATACGATTCCTGAGGCCTCAAGTTTGCAGCCTGAGCATAAATTGGCACTGAAGCCTTGTTGGGATTGACAGTTGGAGAGTTGTAGAGGATGTGGATGACTGAAATGGTTGATTGAAGCTGAAGAAGATTGATCAGTCCCTGGAGTTGTTGAAGACTGATCAAACTGAGGTTGGGAACCAGGCTTTCCCATCTCTCTCTCTCTCTCTCTCTCAGTTTCAGTTTCTCTCTTTGAGATAATTCCTGAGCTTCAATTTGTGAATTTTGATAAACAAAGACTGCATCTAAAAAGGCTAACTGGTCGTTGATTTCATGATATACTAGTAAAGTCAACTTATGGTGCAATTTGCCTAAATCGGTATAGTAGCAATTTGTCACACTTATTTCGGGTGAGCGAAAACGGGTGATGGGATTAGCTGTCTCTCTTAGGCATGTTGCCTTTTTTATTGTTGGGGGGGGGGGTGGTTAATATTCAATAGATTATTGCTAAAGAATACAAGTCAAAATTACAAACTAATTAGGCATGAGATTTATCACATAATGAGACCATTATCTATCCATACTCGAGTGGCATAGTAGCAGTTGTATAATTAATCATTTTTCTATTGAATGTACCTTGTAGCTCGTATATATAAATTGACGTAGGATGAAGGTAATACAAGTCACTTGAGTTGGCATTGATGTATTTCTAAATTCAATTTGTAAAGGTAAGATTGATGATTAGGAGTGATTTAAAATTCCTCTGATCAAGCTGTAATATTCTCCTCATGCAGTTGTGGATCTTTCTGTCTAATTTCTTATATAAACCAGTCAAATTTTCATTTACTTTAGAATAATATAGTAAAAAAAAAATTTTTGAGTACTAATATTTGTCACGCATTTCATCTTTGTTTTTTTTTTTTGGTGTTCTATATACTCTCAATATTCATGCGTAATTGCTTATTCACATTAGTTAGTTTTGTTTTCTTAAGAAGAAGAAGAAGGAGAAGGAAGGAAGAAGGAAGGAAGAAAGAAGAAGAAGAGGAGTTGCTTCTGCTACGCCTCAAAATTTTGATTCTTCATTAAACCATGTCCGGGTTGTGTTTGCCGCGTCACTGCTGCCAACCCTAAGTCAAGTCAACTCTCAGCTGTGGATGGAGAAACACACATGTGAATGGAGGTTCATTTGGGCCTTGCTTTTCTTGACTTAGTCAATGAAAGAATCGAAGTAATCATCAAGTCAAAATCATGGTTCATTCTTACGAATCATCATGGAACCTGCCAGCCAAATGCAATGCATTTGAACTTTGAACACTTTACAAGTCAATACATATTTAACTTTCTCTCTTCGAGTTAGGCTTTCTTTGAATCGCATTTTTCTGAACTTTTAGTAGAAAAATTACTGCAACGGTTTGACATATGTGAAATAAAAAAGTGATTAAAAAATGTGTTCACGAGAAACGTAACAAAAGAAAAATTGCAATCCAAACATTTGTTAGGTCAAGCCTATTACTGTTTAACAAAGTTGGTTGGTATGCAGTTGAGTCCCACGGCTTTGACAGAATTCGCATTTGCACACAGATGATTGCCCTCTTTTAAATCAAGCTTCTTATGAGTATCGCGTGTAAAACAAGGTTAGAGATGGGATACAATTTATTAGTTTTCTGGCACGTATTCAATGGTGAAAATATTTTTCATTGTTTTAATTTTTATCTCATAATAAGATTTTTAAACTATACAGTCTATGTCACGATCAATTTTGCACAAGTGACGAATGATAACAATAAATATTTACGATGACTATAAACAGGAAGGGCTAAAAGTACGGAAGAACCAAAGATATTCTTATATCTTTATTAGGGAAGAGATATAATAGAAAACAGTTTCTACTAATATAAAAAATTCTCCTGTCATGATTTTGGCGTATTCTCTGTTATTCCCTTAGTAATTAGGTAGAAATACACGCTAATTAAAAAAAAAAATTGTTAAACTGGTATACTCTGAAAACATTGGGTCTCAATTAATATGTATTCCAAATATTTTTAGGAACTAATTGAGAGCAATACAATCGAGTTGAGGATATGAATCTTTGGATGATTGACGTATACCATTGCCTTTATCACTTGACATGAGTTTTCTTTATGACAATGTGTTTTATGCCAATGCCACTAAATAAGGCTTAGTCACAAAAGGATAAAGAATCAAAGAAGAAGCTGTATGACATTGACATTCATTCATTACATTATTAATCCGAACAATACAGTGCTAAATTTCATTTCACGACAGAAACAATTTCATTATACAAATTGCAAAGTTTTCTTTGGAATGGAAGAAGTAAACAACACCAAAGGACAACGGATTATCAATCATGAAGGCAAAGAAATTGAATCAATGATGATGGTTGTTTTCCAAGGAAGCTCCTTCAATCAGAGGAAAACAGTTATAGTATAACCAGGGTTAGTTACACAATTAAGCAAAGGATTCACATAATTTGTTTATTGAAATTAAAAAAAAAAAAAGAGATTCATACTGCAGGAACCATGAATTTGTTTCAAAGAAATCCTCCTAGTAATCCTCCCAAATCCAAACCATTAAGCATTGATAAACCTCCTCCATCGCCACCCAATAAACCTTGCAAAATATCCAGCCCTCCACCTCCACCATTCCCAAAGAGATCCAGGCCTGGGATACTACCTCCTACACCATTACCAACTCCTGATAATGATTGAATCAAGTTTTGCATTCCTCCAAGGCCTCCACCTCCACCAATTCGTCCAGCTCCACCTCCAAGTCCTCCAGCTCCACTGCCAAAGCCTCCAATTCCGCCACCTAGTCCTCCACCTGCCATGAGGGCTTGAGTGTGGTGGTGCTGGTTAAAGCTGTTTTGAGAGAAATTGGCAAATAAAGCTTGAAGCCTTTGGAGCGCCTGCAAATGCTCATTATTCTGCCAGTGCACGGAAGGCATACCCGCTGAATGAATTCCCTGATTTCCAGGGGTCATGGCAGGATTAAAGTTCGGAACAGGAATGCCTGCTGCTGCAGCTGGCGCGACAAAGTGTGGATTATAGGCTTGATAGCTCGGAGGAGCCTGAGGAGGAACCTCAGGAGCAGATCTTGAAGCTGTTCCAGGGTGTTGAAAATGATGATGAACCTGTGGGATGGGAGTTTGATTTGCTGCAGCCGTGAATGTTGTCTGACTTTGATTAAAAAAATTTGTTTGCATTGCTGGTGCAACTGATGGAACATTATTTGTACAGTTCAAATGAACATCAAAATCACAAAAATCACACCTATAAAGCCAATGGTTGGACCCCAAAGTGTTGCATATATCACAGTTAAAGATTTTGCTAGGATGGGGTGGTGAGAAAATCAGCTTGAGCTGGTGATTATGAGACTGGTGAGTAAAGCTCAATGGCTTTGCCGAGCAAAGGATATGAAGATCAATATTGCATATCTTGCAGTGGTAGCAGAAGCCATCGCCTTGCTTCCCACATGCGTCACAGTTGAAGAAGCCCTCCTGGTAAAGTGGCTTTGGGAGAAGAGACAAAACATGGTTTTTATCAAAAGGGTGAGTTATTTGCTGAGGCATTTTTGAACATTTGACATGGAGGAAGTAGTTGCAAGTTGAGCAACTGTAAATCAATCCAGTTGCTTTCAGCTTGCATCCTGAACATGAAACTGAGGTCAGGGAGTTTTGATGATTGGAAAGCTGCAAAGGGTGTGGATGGCTAAAATGGTTGATGGAGGATTCAACTTGGGAGCTCATGATCCTTCTTTGCCTATTGATCTTTCTCCAGTCTAAATTTGGGGCTTGATTTTGGTGAGACTATATTAATATCCACTATGGTAAGTGGCTTAGAACTCTGAAGCCTATGGTTGTAGACTTTGTCAAGCCCAAAAAGTCAGCTATTGCCGTGATGGTGATTGTTAGTCTTGGCATTTTCTATTTCTTCATGTGCTAAAGCCTACTTTGCAGTTGTGCACGATTCTGTCAAGACAATTGAACAATTAAAAAAGACGATTACATATTAGATCCTATTGCAAGTCTGCCTCGTGGAAATTTTGCTTTAGACGTTGGAGTGTAAAGAATGACTTGGGAAGTAAACGATGCCAAGGTCAATATTACGCGGTTTAGAGGGGATACGCCGAAGATTGGATTCTTATTTGATGATAAATTAGAAGGCTAATAGCTCAAAGTTTCATGAATGTGTTCTTTTTGTTTTAAGAAAAAAGTTTAATCAAGTTCACGAATTTCTAATTTTGGTCCCCGTTTACCAAATGGAAGTGTTCTTTTTAGGAATTAAGTTTAAGAAATGTTGTATTTAGCCCTATAATTTGTAGAGAGTCTCACTCTATATACATTTACCCATATGTAGTTCAATAACCATTGTAACTACAAGTACAAGCAAAATGTTTTAATTAGTTTTAGTTCACTGCAAGGTACTTTGTGCTATAAAAATTTCGTACTTGTGTACAATTTACAAACAGTGATTGGTAGATCACAGATGAACCTTTACATTGGGTATTGCTGCTGGTAGGTACCAACTAAAGGAAAAGGAAACAACTGAATATGCCCTTGACCAACCACTGAGCGGTCACTAAGGTGGGTCTGAAGACTCTGTTTAGACTGTAGATGGAGGTTTAAATTTCACCTGCAACCAAAAAAATTCAAAAATTGTGTCAAAATATTCCCTTGATCTAGTAAGGTTTGTACTTGTTAGCCCATAACACAAAAGTCTTTTTAGATTTCCCCTCCCTTCTAGCGTAGGATAGATAGATTATACAATAGTTGTCGTCTCTGAAAAAAAAAGAAAAAGAAATATGCCCTTGACCTAATTGGATGCCACTTATTGATTTTTTTATTTTTCTCTAAACCAAAGAAATCTTTCTAAAGCATGTCAAAATACTATACATCACACAAGCTTTTTTGTCCAATGTGAAATTGGGCTTCGTTTGGACACGGAAGGGACACATTTTTCTAGTGTTTCCGAATGCTGTAAAATGAAGGATGTGTCAAGAAGAAAACCTAATAAAGTCCATATCTTTGTGATGAGTAAGCCAAAAACTTTGGTTGTAAAGGTTTGATTAACCATTGCTGCTTTTGTCGTGCCGCAATTTTTGCAATCACTTCTGATGAGAGAAACTGGAGGGCCTTGAAGATGTTTAGGGGGAAAATGCTTTGAGTTGCTACGTCTACAGAAAGTGATCAAATCAAAGTTTATACTCAACTCTTCTCTTTATTTTATTTGGTGATAAAAAAATCATCTGTGCAGACCATTGATTCATAGAGATAGACTACAATTTACAAGATTTAAGGTACTCTCCACAGTAGCATACAGTTGGTAACTTCATAGCCATAAAATATGGTACAAATCAGAAAGAAATTCTGCAATTTGGGTTCCTCATTTTGGTCAACCGGCAATTTCCACTATGCAATTGGGCTGTATATTACACTCAAGTCGGGTAAAAATTGTCGATCGCTTAATAAAAAACCAATTCTGGCGGGAGATGATATGCTCCTGCAATAAAACTGTTAAATGGGAAAAGAAAAAAACTAAAGCTTAATTGTTAGACATGAAAAGAAATAAAAAAAATGATAAATTTTAGGAGGGGGGGAAAAGGTCCCATTAATGATCCTCCTGCGGCTTTTTTAAGGCTCTCTTTTTGGAATGAATTCACTGAGCATAATTGCTAATCATCACAGCCTACATAATCGAAGTGATCTTCCTGGTAATCCCCCTAGTAATCCTCCTAATAATCCTTCTAGTAACCCTTCTAGTTCTTCTCCTAGTAATTCTCCTAGTAATCCTCCTGGTGATCCTCCTAGTAATTCTTCTAGTAATCCTCCTGGCAATTACACCTAGTAACCCTCCTAGTAATCCTCTCATATTTACCCCATCAAGCATTGACAAACTTCCAAAAATATCAAGACCGTAGATATTGCCGGTGCCAGATGCACCCATTAAATTTTGCAAATTATGTTGCCCGCTCCCGTCCCCACAGCCTGCAGAAGGCGGAGAAGTATTCTGTCCGCCATTACTTACTGATAATCCTTGAAACAAGTCCTGCGGTCCTCCGAAAACATCCGCGCTAATAGCTTCACCTCCACCACTTGTGATATCCGATATAATTTGCTGAGTAGGGCCATGTTCAGTGGAAAATTTAACTATCAAATTATCGTTATTCGGCCTTTGCCAAAATGGTGCACAAACTGGTGCACCTACCATTTGCATGTACCGATAAGAAGAGAAGCCTGAGTGAAGATTTGGTCGAAATTGCTGAGGAGTAGATGTTGAGCCAATAGAGAGCTTCTGCATCCGATCAAGATCGGATGTTGTCTGTCTTGGGTGCATATTTCGATGGATATTTACTGTAACATTTGTTGCACAGTCCAAGTGAGCATCGAACTCACACATGTCACAATTATAAAGCCAATGGCAGGACCCTGCATCGTAGCATATATCGCAAGAAAAGGTTTTCTCGGGATAGTGTGGAGAGAAAATGAGCTTGAGCTGGTGATGATGGGATTGATGATTGATATTCATTGGCAGTGCTGCGCAAAGTATATGAAGATCTGTAAAGCATATTTTGCAATGGTAGCAGAAGCCTTGGCCTTGCTTCCCGCACGCATCACAGTTAAAGAAGCCTTCAGCATAACAGGGTCTTGGGAGGAGATCGAAAACATGGTCTTTGTCGAAAGGGTGAGTGATTTGCTGAGGCATTTCTGAACACTTCTGGTGAAGGAAGTAGTTGCAAATGGTGCAACTGTATACCAGCCCTGGGGCCATGTCTTTGCAGCCTGCGCATGAATTAGAATTGAGGCCTCTTTGGGGTTGAAGGGAGAGTTGAAGAGGGTGCGGATGACTGAAATGGTTGATTGAGGTTGAAGAAGATTGATCAGTTCCTGGAATAGTTGAAGGCTGATAGTACTGAGGTTGGGAACCAGGCCTTCCCATCACCATTCAGACTCAGGTTTTTGTCTATGAGAAGAATTCTGACGTTTAATTTGAAAATCTTGATAAAAGAAGAATGCACCTGAAGGGCTAATAGTAATAGGTCGGTAAATTTTACGATGTAGAAGTAAACTAATGGTGCAATGGAGTTGTCTAAGGGGTACTGTGTCAATTTTGTCATGGCCCGTCGGCTAGGCAATTGCACAGCGCTTTGTCCAATTGGCCGGCTAGCTGTCTTTGTTAGACACATCCATTTTTCTTTAGGCACCATTTGGATTGAGGGAATAGGAGGGAAAGGAAAGCAGAGGAATTGGAGGAATTTAATTTTTGTTGTTTGGATTAACTTTTGAGGAGTGAAAGAAAAGGATAGGGGGGGAAAGGGCGAAGAACAGTCTAATTATTTTGTCAAATTATAGTTTCCGTCCAAAAATGAGCGGAAATAAAGGGAAATGAAACTAAATTAATTGAAATAATTTGATTTTTTTTTAAAGATCATTTTTATCTATCTTTTTCATTAAATCAACACTTGATCTTTTCCTTTCTTTTCTTTTTCTTCTTCAATAGAATTCAGTATTTCCTTTTTATTTTCTTCCATATTTAATCCAAGCAAAATGGATAGAAACCACTTTATTTTCCTTTCTTTTCTTTTCCATTGATATCCTTTCCTTTCTTTCAATTCAAACGGTGCCTTAATATTCTTGTTGTAACTTTTTTTTTGGGTTTTTTTGGTAACACTAGATATCTCTTTTAACTCATAGAGATTAAGGTAGGATTGTAGGCTATACAAGTCACTTGGGGTTAAGGGTGTTCATAATTTGAAAAAAAAATCGAAAATCAGTCGAATCAATTTAGTTTGGATTTGGATTTTGATAAATTAGAATTTGGTAAAGTTAAAATAGATTCAATCTCAATATAGATAAAATAGTTTGGGAATAGATTTTAAAATTAGATTCTCGAATTACCTATTACTGATTGAACTTCTAAATTATTTATGATGATAATATATATGAATCTATATAAAGTACTAATAAGTGATAACTATGTAATAATACCAAATACTAATAAACTGTTAATATATTGATTATTAAGTAATCTAGCAATCTAATCTATGAGCTTGGTTTCAGTAAAACATCACTAAATACTAACTGTTCTTTAGAAATTGTTGAACCAAGAGATGAGAGTCTTTTGTTCAATTCATTTGGAGTTGGAGGCTACCGCCTAATTATTGGAAGTTGCAAATTGCTTGATGGCTGTCATGTTATGGTTTCAACGTGAAGGTTAGAATTCTGAATATGTAAATTTTGATTTGTTGTAAGTGTATCATTCAGTATTTTTGGTGCAGTTGCAAATGTGAAATTTGATAGTAAATTTGAGCTTTGGCATTGATAGTAATATATATATATATATATATATATATATATATATATATGTCATGATCAATTTTGCACAAGTACCCATGACAACAATCAAAATTAACTATGACTAGAAACAAGCAGGGCTAAGTACACAAGAACAGGATAATTCTTTTTTCATAACTAGGGAATTGATGTACTATAATACATTTTATACTAATACAGAAATTTTGTCTGAAGACGACGTTTGCTAAGTCAACCAATTATACTTCATTGGTTGTTCCAAGGGTAGTTTGTTAAGCATCGTTTTTGACATACTCATTGTTATTCACGATTTATGAGATACAACAAAGTAATGAAAATTTTACTACATTGGTATACTCTGTAAACATTTGGTCATTAATAAGTCTTCCAAACAATATTAGGAAACCAATCAAATTAGATGAGTATAATCGCTATGAGGACATAAATCTCTAGTGGAACAAGATGTTTTATTATTGGATTGTCAGTACCATTGATCCAAACATATATATATATATATAGACACACACACACTAAGTTTCATTTCATGTCAAACAAATTCATTATGCATGTTTGTTTGCAATGCATCAAGTAGAGATCAAAGAAACAAGGCATTAGCAACCATGAAGGCAAAAGGGTTAAACCAATTATTGATGGTTGTTTTCCAAGAAAATTCCTTCCATCAAAATAAAAATAAAAAATCAATGACCGATACAGGGTAAATTGCACAATCAAGCAAATGATTTTCGCCTTTTTTCTATTTCTTGAAGACAGAATTCGTGCTGCATGAATCAACATTAAAGTAACATTAAAGTGGGGCTAAAATACCACTAATGAGTCGTTTTGTCTTGATCTTGAAAGTGAGAGGAAGAGACTTTAGCTTGACTTTTGCTTTTCTCCAGCACTTCAGCTAGTGGAGAGGAACTTCAGAGGACATTTCCTAAGGCTGTAGCAGTACTAGATTGTTTGCGTTCGTTTTGGGTCAAGATTCTACCACAGATTCCCAGAGATTATTGAGGATTTTCACATTTGAGGATGACATGTGATGTAACTACGTGCCTAACTTTGGATCCAATGCCAATAAGATTTTCACATTTTAGGATTTTTCATAGTTCTTAAGTACTGCTCATGTTTGTGTGTTTTATTGTTATTTAATCAAAGGGTTTGGCAAATGGGTTCCCCGGTCAATCGGGAGGGTTTCGTGTATTAATTTTTTTTTGGCAAAAATGAATTAATTTGAGAAAGTGTTTAAATGTAGAGATATAATAAATGTGACGCTGTAGTTTCATTTATTGCCATATGATCCCCTGATGTTTCAAAATGTCCACTTCAATCCCATATTATTTTATGTAAAATAGAAATTTGATGGAAAATAGTCTATATAGCGTCGTTAATTGAAATATCAATAGTGCCTTTACTTAAATAATAAATCAATCAACAGCTTAATTATCTTGTATAAAAGTATAGGGAAATTACGTTGATAAATACAAAAATCACAAGAGAGTAAAGTAAATATTTATACAAATCATAAGGGGATTACATAGAGATCAAGATTTTATCGCACGTGCTTTTAGAGCGCATTTGGTATAAACGCTGTAACTGATTGTGTATTATGTTCTTTTTTCACTTTATATAAAATCATAAGAGAGTCATGTGGCTATTTTGAAACTTTAGGGAGCTCATTTGACATTATGTAAAATCAGGGGGGGTGATAAACAGTTTGCCCTTAGGATAACAGTTGATTCCAATAAACCCCTCAAGAAATCTTTCTCACATCACATCCCTGAATGTATAATTCAATCAATCAACTCTTGTATAAAATGAATTTTTTCGTCTCTTACTTTTAAAATGTTAACTTTACATCCCTACAAATTTAATTTAGCAAATTTTATTTTAACTTAGGTTTTCGACAACTTTTTAGTTTGAAATTATTATGTGACCCATATGCAGTTATTTTTTATATACAAAAACGTCATATCTCATTTTTTAATGGCAAACTGAATACGGATTGGATCCAATCCCACTTTTTTAGGGAAAAATGAATATGGTTCAGATCAGATTTTACTTTTTTAAGGAAAAAAATGAATATAAATCACATTATTTGTTTAGTTATAAACGGTATCTAGCCCTTTTGCTCCTAAGAAATAATTATGTGTGAGTCACATAGGGAAGGCAATTGGGGCGGGTGCCTGTAGGGGGATAATGAATTGGGTTGTGGGGCGGGGCAGGGTAAGGGGAGGGGGAATTTTTCCCCCCATTTAGAAATGGGGCGGGAGGCAGGGGAGTATACCCCGGTCCCATCTCTCGCCCCGCCACCCGTTAAAAAAAAATAATATATGTATATAATTATATATAAAAATTATTTAATTTAATTAGTTTGAAACTTATAATAATGATATTATTAGTTATATGTATTATATAATGTATATTAGTATATATAATATAATTGATATTATCAATTATACTAATAATTATACGTGTCTACTAATAGAAATTATTAATTAGTTATACTAAATTTACTAAGACATTTATACTAAATTCCTAATTACACTTAATACAATAACATTTTTTTGTCAAAAAAAAAACACAATAATGACTTAGTGATTGTATGTGTATCAAAAGTGAAAACTTTACTACTTTAGTTGTATTTGTTTTATCATGTTGGATTGCATTCAAATAACTTTTGTTTGATTGTTTGTATAGATTCCAATTGTGAAATTACAATAGATAATAATTTGATGATGTGTTAATATTTTAGTATTTAATTATTTGTTAAAATTTAATTACAATAAAATTATATAATAAAATTTTATTAGCCCCACAGGAAAGTGAGGCGTTGCCATCCCTAGAATCACGCGACGAATTCATGGTAAAAAGCGATTGAAAACTTAACCTTTGGATAATGGAGTGTGGAAAATGACTTTGGAGTCTGTGAGCCAAAGTCATGGTCAACACTACGTGGTCAGGGCGACATGGTGAGGATTGGACCGTGAGTAACAGTGACCATTTCGGACGTGACACGAGAATTAATATGTTTAACATGACATTGATACAAGTGAATCATGATGGGTCGGCCTGTTAATAATACGAATGTAAACGGATCGAATAAGGTTAACTTGCAGATTGACAAGCCAACCTAATAATAATTGAACATTACCAGACTGCCCCTCAACTTCATTGTTTTTTGGTTTTATTGTTTGGTAACTTTCATATTTATGATTGGAATTGTGAGATTTTGTTTCTGTTGAAAATTCTAAACCTCAAACCTTGTTGATATTCTGAAGACTTTATTATGTATTATATATTTTTGGAGTCTTTCAAGTTATGTGTTTCATAATGTACTTCAATATTAGATTTTGTTTTGTTTTTTTTTTTAAAACTAACGTTGAAGTTTTGGATTTTGTTTTTCTATTTTGTACTTTGGAAATTTTGTTGTAAAATTTCGGATTGAAAACTCTTCAATAACAAGAGCGAATGGGTTACAACCGTATGTTAAACGGGTTCATTTTACTACAAATTATTGTCGTCCAAAATACTCATGAATTAAATGGGTTGGATTGTCCGTTAATGAATAGGTCATGACATTATATGACATAAAAATTTAGTGGGTGGAGTTGGAAATTTTCAACATGAGCATGAGAACGACAGGATACGAACATGATATGACACAACCTATCACCACCCTAACTGTAATTCTAAAAATTACAAATTATTCTTAATCAATAATGCTTCCAAGTCTACAAATCTCTTTATTATTAAATTTTGGTTATCGTCATCCCCCATTTTTTTGACACTAATGTGAACTATTAAAATCTCAAATGATAAAAGATAACGATTTAGAGATCTATATGTTTATCTGTAAATTTTAAAGTTACAATGTCTATGATGCTATTAAAATATTTTTAACTAAAATGTAAGCTGGTAGGCTTGCTGCTCAAGCAGCATAAATGCATATTAATGATGAGAGTTTTTTTTTTTTTTTTAAATACTTTCATTCTTTTTTTAATATTATTGTGTTGGTAAGGTGGTATATACATTTTTCCTCTGGTTTTCACCCATCATACAGGACTAGGATCTCTCCATCCATAGGGTTGCCAGTTGATCAAATTGGGCCTTGGCTTTTCACAGCAGTTAGCCTTCTGGTATCGATCTCATTCATGCACAGGTTAACTTGAGTCAGGACTTGGGTGAGAGCCTGAGAGGAAGCATCAAAGGACAAAGTTTCTTGCAGCGATCAAAGATTTCTCAACTCGTACATTAAGATCATGGATCCCTCTTCTCATCCAAATTAGGTTGCTCAAATCAAACAAACACAACCTTATGGTACCTAAGATCAATTGTAGCAACGTTACTAAAAAATCTTGAGATTTATTGATTCGACTTTCAAGTCTTCTTTTACTCTTTCATCTCGTAAAATTTACAATCATTCTTAAAAAAAAATATAACCAAAAAGAAAAGACATGTAATTAATCCAAAACAAATACAATCTTTAGAGGAAACAAATAAAAGAACATTAATTTTTCTGTATACCCTTTTGTTTTTTAGGTACTTAAGATTCAAATGAAAAGATAAGTTTAGAGAAAAGAGTGATAGAAGAATGAAAATATTAAACGCTCGTTCCTTTGTTTCCTTTAAATCTATCGATCATTTTTCTTAACCAATTTAGTCATTAAGAGGGATTTAAATCCCTCCTTGAGCTATAGATCAGGTGTTATAAGTTATCTACCTGCATTTTAGAAGAAAAAAAAATTCTAGAGGAGATGCAATAGTTCAACCTATGCTTTGGACTAATTCTCTCTCTTCAACCTCTCATAAAACCAAGTTGGATTCCTCTTTTGTCTTTCCCTTTAGAGTGGGATAGAGGACGGATATTATTGGGATTGCCACTCCCTTACGTACATGTCATGCTATTTATAATACTTTTGCAGACCACCACAAGTTCAAACTTTTGTTCTTAACGGGTATTTTTGTCTTTTAAGTTACTCATATGAGTCAGCTAGTCAAATAAAACAATTGGAGGGGATAAATCTACATAGCTACTTACCCAAAAAAAAAAAAACTACATAGCTAAGATTTAACGTTAAGCTAATCGGCGAAATCGGTAGAAAGTAAAACCTTAGGAGCAACGTGAAAATAACCCTCGATTAAGGTTGCTTGGTATCTCCCACAATTGAAACTGGACTGGACTTTCTACTGAACTTGAGGAGAACATGTTGTATAGGATTAACTTTTCCTCAAGTAGATAGAACTTAAGTGTCCTTCACTTGAGCAGTATTTACTCCGAAAGTAAGCATGAGGACGCAAGATTTTGCCTACTTCCGGGATTTTAATCGAAGACACCTCCTCAATCTTATTGGCTTTGGAAAATAGGAATAGAGATAGTGTTGAGTTTGTCATTGTATTCTATATCGAGAATTTTATAAAAAAAATGTTTTCTATTGTTGGTTATAAATATAGTAGACTTACGTGAGACACCATCAAGAAAGGTTTTAGTGGACTATTCGGATCTTTAGATTGTTAAACCTTTTATGGTACTTCCTCCGCCCCAAAAACTTTGTCGTGCTTTGGAAGTTGAACTTTTTATGCATAGTACTAAGTTTCAGCTTTGTTTTCCGATTTTGCCACTTTCAAAATCACTATTAGAAACAAGAATGTGTGGTCATTAGTGGTCAAGGAGACAGAAATGACATGTGGGGCCAAAACTACCTACAAGAAGTCCAATTTGCCAACGAAAGTGATATTCAAGCATCACTTTAGACCTTGTGTGTATCTCACGAATGTCTTGCAACTTTTGCTAATAGCAAACGAAAATCAAGGGGCCAATAATAAAAGTAAAAAATGAGGAAATCTTGAAGGGTAAAAATTGAAACAAGAGAAATTGAATAAAAAAAAAAATATGACACTTTCAATGGGGCGGATGGAGTAAAATATTTTGGACTCTATTGTGTTTTAGTATAAGATACTTTTGGGTTTAAGTACACTTTTTTAAAGGCCTTTGTATTCCCTTCTTCATAGTTAATTTTTGCTCTTTCTTCGTCCAAGGACATAAATCAAATTTGACTAAACTATGTAAATTCTGTGTCTTCATTTCATTTATATTTGTTTTGTTATTTTTTTTTGGGGTTGCTAAGAACCTTTCGTCAATTTCCTAGAATCAAACCTAATAGATAATAATTCAAATCACCAAATAAGCAAGAATTGATGGCCAAAGGCTTGCAAACGCACTTGTGAATCGCATTCCTTGTTGCAAATCACTCTTTGAATGCATTTTTATAGTCATGAATTGTCCTTGGTAATGTATGCTATAGTTGCTTTAAAGCTGTATCTTAGGTATAACTCCGTGCCGCTTACTTCTTTTTAAAATGCAATTAGGTTCTATATAATACATTCTATATTTTAGTCTAAGTTTTCGAGTTAATAAAATCATGCTATGTTTTAATACGAAACGAGATATTTCTGAAAAGTTCATGACAAAGGTTATGCACATGAATAATGGTTTATAAGCAACACCAAAATACAAAATAAGCTAATTAGCCTATTCTACAGACCACAAACCATCATCGGCATTTTGTAATGCAGATCCCTTTTTTATGGATCCACAACATGTTAATGTGAACTTATGAAGTCAACCGAAAATCTTCATTGGCATTATTCATTATCAGTCAGCAATTGGTAAACTTCTAGGTGCAGTTTTAGACCTTGGTGCTTCCCGCTGTTTGTGGTCTGGGATTAATTTATTCTAAACCATTGAACTAGGCCGTTAGGTTTAGAGGTACCATGGATTTATAGAGATGCAGATTACAAGATTCACCAAGCACTGGGCTGGTAGAGAAAATTTCAAAGAGTTTTAAGAGTACTAAACGGATTAATAATGCAAAAAAAAAATAAAAATAAAAAAGACTTCTATACTTCGATACGTGTGAACTCCAACAAAAAAGAAAAAAAAATCTCCAACAAAAAAGAAAAAAAAACATAAAAAACTATTATTTGACCTTTGATGCAGCCTGTTATGGACTTGAATCCAACTGGAAACACGGAAAGATGAACCTCAAGTGAGCCTTCCCCATTAAATAACGTCGAATTTTGTGCATTCCTAGAATAGCCGCAGCCCACGTATAAAATTACTATCAACTTGCAAACAATTATGTTGATAGAGAAGGCTTGCTATAGATACAAACTCAGAGAGAAAGATTAGAGATGAAAAATGACAGTTTCAATCATTTTGGCCACGAGCACCTACTTACACCACTAGTGCTTGATGAAGGAGACAAGCTTTACTGCAAAGCTTGCCAGCTGCAGATAATCGAACCCTTTCATGGTTGCCTTTCTTGCAACTATTATCTCCATGATAAATGCCTCAACATCCCTCGATCTATCCTGCATCCATCTCACTCTGATCATCCCTTGACTCTTCTCCCATTTCCAACCTATCCCACCAGCACCTTCAAGTGCAATGCTTGTGGCTCAAATGGAAACGGCTTCAGCTATAGTTGTGCACATTGCGAGTTCGATATTCATATCCAATGTGCCTCGTTGCCAAGAAAAGTCAAACATCTAGAGAAACACCATCATGAGCTGAAACTTACATACAAATTTGTTCAGGACAAGAACTTAATCTTTGAATGTGATGAGTGTGGAAAAACAGTGGATGTTGATCAGTGGAGATACTATTGTGCCGAGTGTGATTTTGGGACGCATTTGGTCTGCGTGGAGATTAATGAGCCATGGATGGATGGAGATCCTGTTTTAGATGGTAAATCCGGTACAGCTCAGGCTGTTCAGCCGTCAGAAACAGTGGATGGTCAGGGTGAAAATGGTGTTGAAGAGTTGAGGAAAGAGATGATGCAACATCCGCTCACTGTTGCCAGGCTACAGAATCAGTTGAACTTGTCTGCATCAGTGGCACAGCTTGTTAAATATCTATGAAGATGCCAATGGTAACTTCTTGTTGGATGACTTATTAGGTTCTTGAGTGATACGGTTTGAGAAACCCTTGGTTCTTCAATTCATCATTCCACATCATTAGGGCTACCTAGAAAGTTAATTAAGTTGAATAGTTGGATAATCATAGTATTTTTAGCAGTAGTTTTAGTACTATTTTTCATTAGTTTTCTTATTAATTTTATGAATAATGGTTGTAATTGTGTGGCGAAAGAAGAAAGGTCGTGAATGAAGCTGAGTCAATTTGAGTCAAACACCCGACATAGGACCCATTATAGGGCCCGTCATATTCTGGTTCCTGTTTAACTTGCAGAGTTCCTAAGATGGGTTGTGATCATTGAATCTGATATAGAGTCAAACATTGCCAGCCAAACAACGTAGTTCTATTTGTTTAGGGTTTTACATATGTTTTGTTTCCTTTTTAGAGCAAGACTCATTGTGGCTTATAAATATGCGAAGTTAGGGCTTCTGTAAGGAATTCATCTTTTATCAAATATCAATTAAACTTTGATTGGTTATTCCAATTGTTAAGAGTTTCTCTTGTTATCTTCGAATCTTTGATTCGTGTTCAAATTTTTGAACGTGATTTGGACTTTTGATTTTCTATGGATTTCGTTCGTGAAATGAATTCAAAATCTATGCTTCCGCTAGCAAATCAAGTGCTATCTGAGCAGGTTTCTCCTATGACAAACCCTTATGTATTTCTTAGTAGTCTAGATCGCATAGAGTCTACCCTAGATCATATTGAAGCATGTAGACAATGGATAGAATGTCTTCTTCATAATCTATATGAAGGGCTTGAAGCAAAAGGTTACTTCAAGGGATCTACACGCCATTGGTGCATAGGTGGGAGATTTGCTCTTGATAACTCCGATGTTCGTGTAATTTCTCTCCCAAATTCTCATGGTTATCAGATTTATGAGAGTGGGATCACTCAACATCCACATCAGATCCATGAAACTACAACACCAGCTGCTGTGGAAAAATTTGAACTTGTTGAAGTATTAGAGCTCGAGATCGAGGATAAGCAAGAACACACATGTGAACCCAACAGTGAAGAGAATGAGTTTGTCTATGACCCTAATGGTAAAAATACCGACTTTATTCCATCTTTCCCTACTGGTGAACTCGAAGTGGAGCTTGACTCTACAATCATGGAACTCGAGGAGTTGGATGAATCCCAAGGTTTGGAGATTGACGAATTGTTTGCCAATTATTCTCTAGCAATTACACCGATAGATCCACTGACAAATCCACTCTCAATGGATTGGCTGCCTGGTAACTCGATTGATGCAATTGGTTCCAAGAGCGAAGAAAATATTAACTTTGGTGAGGAATATATTTCTAAGAAATATTTATTTAATAATTTTTGCTCTAAGGCTGGGCAAGTAGAGTTCTATATCATCCAAGGGAAATTCATCAAATTTGTGCTGACAATGGAAGAAGGCGAAGTGGTTGGGTTTGAGATCTTCTTAGGATTTTCTAGTGTTGTGACTAGATGCAAAAGTTCATAATATTATTTCGCCTTTACAAGATTCGTGAAAGGATCATCAATTTATTATCCTATGCCTATGTTGGAATTCCCTATAGAACTCAAGCACGAGTTCTTATTAAGTGGAAGAGTCTGATACAGTTCGAGGAACTCTTGATTTTTCAATCCATCATTTCGTATCAATAGGGTCGTTTAGTAAGTTAATTAGGTTGAATAATTGAGTAGTCATAGTATTTTTATAGTGGTTTTAGTAGCATTTTTATTAGTTTTCTTATTAATTTTATGAATAAGGGTTATAATTGTATGAAAAAAAAGATAGGTCGCGAATGAAACTAAGTCAAGCTGAGTCGGGTACCCCACATAGGACCCGTCATAGAACTCGCCATATTTTGGTTCCTGTTTAGCTTGCGGAGCCACTGAGATGAGTGGTGATCATTGAACTCGACATAGAGCCATACATTACGAGCCAAACAACGTAATTTTGTTTGTTTATGGCTTTATATATGTTTTGTTATTATTATTTTTAGAGTGGACTTATTGTGACTTATAAATAAGCATAGTTAGGGATTTTGTAAGGTTTTCCTCTTTCATCAAATAACAATGAAATTTTGATTGATTATTCCAATTGTTTAGAGTTTCTTTCATTATCATCGAATCTTTGATTTGTGTTTACAGATTTGAACGTGATTCGACCTTTTGTTTTTCTATGGATTTCATTCGTGAAACGAATCCAAAATCTACGCTATTGCATCATTGAGGCAAGGTAAAAAAAAGAAAAAAGTGAATCCATTCATTTTCTCAGTAACATATAGTATTTAATTTGAAATGTTTGCTGACCTATATTTTCCTTGTAATAATCTGCATTTTTCATTTATTTTAGTTAATATTGGGTTTTTAACTTGTATTAAGTATTTGTTTATCTCTTCTTTCATTCTATTTGATTAGAATATGAAGATTTAGTTAAGTTATATCCGCATAATTGGTTCATGTGCTTGCAGAGAAAACTGTGCCAGCCCCACCTCCCCCTAAGGCGAACCAAAGGGTTCGGCGGACCGCCTGCCCAACTCTCGCCGGGACTCACTTACTCACTATAGTCCTCAATTCAATTACAATATAAATCTCAAATATACATCAAATGTTCCTCAAATTAACATATCATAAGCGAAGCGGAAACTAATTCTAAGCGTGGAATGCACACATGCATCCACTTCAATTCCAAACAGTCACACTAACCCAACTATTACACAAGTGAGTCCAAATCTAAACTATACAAAATATATGTCATCCAGTCACACGAATAACGTGATACAAGCGCTTCCTTTGCCTCGAGCCCTGTGGAGGGGACAGAATATTTTTGGGGTGAGTTAGAAGCTCAGCGAGTAACCAGTAAAATCAGTAATCAAATAAGTTTCACAATAGTTCATTTCAATGATGTCATGAATCAGTAATCAAATATACGTTTATTGCTCTTGTGAGCCAGTGAAATTATTGTACTTAAACATCCAACGCTCAAATTGATCCAGTAACAGTGAAACAGTGATAGGGAGTCATTTGCTCCAAGTAAACAGTGATGGAGACGTTGGTGTTCAGCACAAGATTTCCCAAGAACTCATTGAAGCCAAATCATGCCATGAACTCATATGCAAGTACACATGATATGCAATCGAGTAAATAATGCAAGAAACAGTTCATAAGTAGTTTTGGAAATAGTTTGGGGTCACTCACCACCACGGCTCATGAACCTCATCCATTATGGACAGTTCCGTAGATCAAACTCAAGCCCTTCAATTCAAACCCAAAGCAACCAAACACTCTCAAAGATCGGACAACATTTCCCCTTAGTTTCTTTATTTTCCCAACCTACAAACATTCACCAAATCCAGAACCATCAACCACAATTGCCATTGCAAGTCATTGGCTACTCAATACAACTTATTAGGGTCACAATACCCCTTTAAATGAAGCCAATTCAAGAGTTCTATAGCAACCATAGAAAAGCCCTAATTCAAAATCCTAAATCTGAAATTTTCCGTACAAAGCGGAAATTTTCCGCAAATAACTATAATTTACGCACCAAAACTTCATTCTAGACCATTCCAAGCCATCATCCATGGCCAACCCATATTAAACATATAAAAATAGAAAAATCCTGAATAAATATAAAAATTCACCAATCTCTACCAAAAGTCATGAAATATCACCTAAAACCATCTCTTTAACTCACACAAGCCACTAATTAGACATTATTAGGATCAAAGGAAAGGTTCCTTAGTCACTTACCTTGCCAACCCAAGAAAAGACCCAACTTAGCACCACTTTCTTCCAAACCACTTCACAACCAACCTCACTACTACTAAACTAAGGATTTTTATGGAGGAATTTCAAGTTTAATCGGTTGGATTGGCAGATTGAGCAAGATTATGAGCAAAAGAGTTGAAGGTTTCTTTTCTTTTCTTCCTAGAGAGAGCCGGCCAAAGAAGCTTGAAATAAGAATGATTTTTGGGTCAATTTTGATATATGGTAAAGGTAAAGTTAAATGGTCAAAGTCCAAGATTGAATAGGATGGTGACCCTTGTCACCCTTTAAGCTTAAACTTATCCTCTTGTCCCTCCAATACTAATCCATTTAGGTAATCTCTAATTATCTCTTAGTACCTAGTAAATTACTCTCGGTATACAAAACTTAACCTAATTGACCGAATTTTGCCGCACTTACTTCACTAACGGGTCCCACATCCGGTATATACTCTTAATTTCTCAAAAACTAACTGCTACTAGAAAAATAATTTAAAAACTATATTTACTCATAAAAATTATCTAGAAAATGTTCCTAATAAAGAAAATATAGAATTAGTGTGCTATAAAATAAAATAAAACCTAGAAAATTTTTCCCTTTTCTTTTCTTTTCTTTCGAGCGTCACAAAAACATTATTGGTTCTAGGTGATATCTTTTATAGCAATACTATATCCTCGTTTTATGAACAAATTAATAGTCAAGTTATTTGCGCATTACTGGTTCTGTCCTTTGTAAAAAGTAGGTGGCGCCTTTAAGAATTAATATAGGGATTGTTCTATACTAGTAGGTGTGAATACATGACAAAAGTTAAAATGGGGAATTTGAAATTTAAATAAAGATTATGTATCATGCATCTAAACTTATTAGTGTATAAAAAGAAAATTTATAGTGAAGTTGTTAGAAAGAATAATCCTATCTTTTGTAGCAATTAGTGATTTGTACATGCTTGATGTGTGTGCACTAAATGAAACTAATGCATTTATACAAATTATTTTTAACAAAGTTGATGTTACTTTTTGTTGGGAAAGGGATACCAGTACAGGCACACAATATCAGAGTTAACCCAGGACAAATTTCTCTTTCCCCAAATACCAATTAAAATAGGAATAAACCAAATTACCAAGTAATAATACCAATAGTGATAATAAAATGCAAGAAAACTAAAAGGCACAGGACACCAAGATTTTTACGTGGAAAACTCAATTGGGAAAAATCACGGGACCTAATCCAGTCAAAATCTCCACTATCACAATAATAAGAATACACAAGTCTATCTGAAATATTCAGACGACAATAAAAGCACCAATATCAACCAAGCAAATTGCTACAAAATCACTCCTAAAAACTACAACTGTCAAAGAAATGAGTTTGGAAAGGTGTTACCAAACGAAGAGAAAATCAGAAATCTGAATCGGTAGATAAGTAGAGCTTGACGAGAGGATCGCGTGGGTAAAATTTCGTCTCAATCGGGTTTCGAATTGCCCTCCAATCAAGACCTTGAAGTCTCTCTCTCTCTAGCCCTCTCTTTCTCTTCGTCTCACTCAAAAGTGACGGCTGGCCTTTTTTTCTTTTCTCTCTCGCACGAGGACCGAAGCTTGAAAATTCACTCTTGCGGCTGCTGCTGCTTTCTATTTAAACTTGAGAAACCCTCAAGTGTTGTATAAGTGGGTTGGCCCACAAATGGGCTGGCCCACACCCAACAATCTCCCCCTCCAGCTCATTTGGGGGGCTCCACCAAACCTGTTTCTTGTCTGCAAAATAAAAGTTTCTTCTTAGGCAATACCTTGGTAAACATGTCAGCACCATTATCATCTGTATGCACCTTCTCAAGCGTCAACAACTTGGAATCCAGTACTTCTCGAATCCAATGATACCTCACATCAATGTGTTTGCATCGAGAGTGAAATGTAGAATTCTTACACAAATGAATAGCGCTCTGACTGTCACAGTAAATGCTATACTTCTTTTGTTTCATACCCAACTCTTGAAGGAATTTCTGCAACCAAAGAGTCTCTTTGCATGTTTCAGTGATTGCAATATACTCTGCATCTGTACTAGAAAGGGCGATACATTTCTGCAACTTACTTTGCCATGACACTGCTCCCCCTGCAAAAATCATCAAGTATCCAGATATAGACTTCCTATTATCAAGATCACCTGTCATATCTGCATCAGTATATCCATCTAGCATAGTTTTACCATTGCCGAAACATAGACACAATCTAGGAGTTCCCTTGAAATACCTGAGAATCCATTTGACAGCATTCCGATACTCCTTACCGGGATTAGAGAGATACCGACTGACTACTCTAATTGCATGAGCAATATCTGGCCTGGTGCAAACCATAGCATACATCAAGCTACCAACGGCCGAAGCATAAGAAACTTTCTTCATATCTTCTTTATCTTTCTCACTTGTAGGACACTGTTTGATATTCAATTTAAAGTGACCTGCAAGTGGAGTTGAGACTTCCTTAGCATTGCTCATGTTAAACCTGTTGAGCATTTTCTCAATGTATTTTTCTTGAGACAACAAAAGCTTCCCATTTTGCCTGTCTCGTGAGATTTTCAATCTCAATATTTGTCTAGCCGGACCCAAATCTTTCATTGCAAAAGATTTACTTAACTCATTTTTCAACCTGTCAATCTTCACAATATCACGACCAACAATTAACATGTCATCAACATATAACAAGAGAATAACAAAATCACCATCTGAAAAGTTTTTCACATAAACACAGTGATCAGATGTAGTCCTGTGGTACTCATGGTCTGTTATGAAGGAGTCAAACTTCTTATACCACTGTCTCGGTGCCTGTTTCAAACCATACAAACTCTTCTTGAAACGGCATACAAGATTTTCCTTGCCACTTTCTTTGAACCCCTCCGGTTGCTCCATGTAGATCTCCTCTTCCAAGTCGCCATGCAGGAAGGCTGTCTTCACATCAAGTTGCTCGATCTCCAAATTCAAACTGGCTGCAATACCAAGAACAACTTGAATTGATGACATTTTTACTACAGGAGAAAACATTTCTTCAAAGTCTACACCCTTCTTTTGGCTAAATCCCTTCACAACCAAACTTGCTTTGTACTTTGATTGTGAGTTGTGCTCCTGAGTTTTCAACCTGTAAATCCATTTGTTCTTCAGAACTCTCTTACCCTTAGGCAGTTTTACTAAGTCATAAGTATGATTTTCATGCAGGGACGCCATCTCCTCTTGCATGGCTCGCAACTAGTCTTCTTTATTCTCATGCTCTAGAGCCTCACTGTAGGAGTCTGGCTTTCCTCCATCTATCAACAACACATATTCATGAGGATTATATCTGCTAGAAGGTCTCTTCTCTCTGATAGATCTCTTAATCTCATCTTGTAGTAGTGGTGGTGGAGTAGGTGGTGCCTCATGCTCAGATTCATTAGCAGTAGGATTATCATCATCATTAACATCTTTTCTCTACTCTGTCTCAACTCCCCCTTGATTAAAATCAACAGGTACTGGAATTGGATTTGGATCTGAATTTGAGCTAGCAGGAATGTCTTCTGAAGATTTTGAATTATCACCTTTATCAATGTCGTCAATGGTTTGATCTTCAAAGAAGATAACATTTCTACTCCTGATCACCTTCTTCTCAATAGGATCATACAACCTATAACCAAAATCTTCATGTCCATAACCCAAGAAGATACACTGCTTTGATTTTATATCAAGTTTTGACCTTTCATCTTTGAGAATATGAACAAATGCCTGACAACCAAAAACTCTCAAGTGTTTAAAGGACACATCTTTTCCCGTCCATACCCTCTCTGGGATATCATCATCTAGAGGAACTGATGGGGAAAGATTGATCAAATCGACTGCAGTTCTCATTGCCTCACCCCAAAAGGATTTTGGTAGTTTAGCATTAGAGAGCATACATCTGACCCGCTCAGTGATAGATCTGTTCATCCTCTCTACTATTCCATTCTCTTGAGAAGTTTTTGGTACAGTTTTCTCCAATCTGATTCCATGGGACTTGCAATAGATTTCAAATGGTCCTCTATACTCACCACCATTATCAGCACATACACACTTTAACTGCTTACCAGTTTCTCTTTCAACTTTGTTATGAAAGTCTTTAAACACATCCAAAACCTGATCTTTGGATTTCAGAGCAAAACACCAAACCTTTCTAGTAAAGTCATCAATAAAAGTTACAAAATAAACAGCACCACCAAGAGACTTATCTTTCATAAAGCAAACATCAGTGTACACCAATTCTAATCGATTCAATTTTCTAGATGGAAGAAAATTTTTAAAAGCAACTCTGTGTTGTTTCCCATAAATGCAGTCAACACAAGGTTTGAGTACATTACCTCTAATCTCAGGTAAGAGTTGTTTGCGAACAAGTGTCTAGATTCCTTTTTCACCCATGTGCCCAAGTCGTCTATGCCAAAGGTCAATTGATGAATCACGAACTGCATTGACTTCTCCCTTCCCCAACTTGGCTTGCATCAAGTAGAGAGTACTCTGCTTCTTTCCTCCTGCAACAACGAGATTTCCTTTGCTGAGTTTCCATTTGCCTCCACCTTGCAAACTATGGTAACCCTCATCGTCAAGTTTTCCTGTAGAAATAAGATTAAGGTGAATATCAGGGACATGTCGAGCATTTTTTAATATCAGCTGGCACCTGGTATCTGTATCCAAATATATGTCTCCCATGCCAACAACTTTGCATGAGACCTCATTTCCCATCCTAACATATCCAAAATTTCCTTCGGTGTAGGTTGAGAAGAAATGCCTGTGAAGAGTAACATGGTAGGATGCACCCGAATCAACTACCCAATCACTGTCATAATGAATAATATTCACCTGACCATCATCACAGAACACAAACATATCATCATGAGCTGCCGCAACTGCTGTAGTCTCTTCATCACTTTTTTTCTTTGCCTTACCCTTTTTCTCAGCTTGTTCCCGTTTTAGGATTCTGCACTCCTTCATATAATGTCCATTCTTTTTACAATAATAGCATGCAACATTTTTTCGCGATTCAGACCTGCCTCTGGATTTGTCATTCCTGTTGTGAGGTTTTCTACTTTTGCTTCTCCCTCTTCTTTCTTTCTTTTTTGTCACCAGGGCCTGGGACTCATAGACAATTTCTTGTTCCTTTCTCTTGAACTCTTCATTCATCACGGCCTTTTTTGCAATAACCATGGTCAACACACCATTCGGAGTTGAATTACTGATGGAGACCACCATGGTTTCCCAACTATCCGGTAGTGAACTGAATAGTAATAAAGCCTGCACTTCATCATCCAGATTCAAATTTAATGTAGTTGCCTGGTTTATCAATTCTTGAAAATTACTCATGTGTTCAGTCATATCTTCTCCATCCTTATATCTCATTCGAGTAATCTGCTTTAGACAACTAGCCTTGTTCAAACCTATTTTTCTTTCATACATACTCTCAAGCTTTTTCCATAATATATCAGCTCTGATGTCATTAGCAAAATGTTGAAAAATATTTTGATCAATCCATTTTCTAATATTACCAACAATTTTCCTGTGCATATTAGCCCATTTTTCATCACTCATATCACTTGGTTTGCCTTTATCCTCTAGAACAGGTTCAAACAAATCTTTACAATACAAGTAGTCTTCCATTCTGGGCTTCCAAATTGAATAATTAGTGACATTCAATTTTATCATGCAACCACTATCCGAATCATCCATTTTTAACCAGTACAAATGAGCAGTCTAACCTGATTGCTCTGATACCACTTGTTGGGAAAGGGGTACCAGTACAGGCACACAATATCAGAGTTAACTCAGGACAAATTTCTCTTTCTCCAAGTACCAGTTAAAATAGGAATAAACCAAATCACCAAGTAATAATACCAATAATGATAATAAAATGTAAGAAAAATAAAAGGCACAGGACACCAAGATTTTTACGTGGAAAACCTAATTGGGAAAAACCACGGGATCTAATCCAGTCAAAATCTCCACTATCACAATAATAGGAATACACAGGTCTATCCGAAATATTCAGACGACAATAATAGCACCAATATCAACCAAGTAAATTGCTACAAAATCACTCCCAAAAACTACAACTGTTAAAGAAGTGAATTTGGAAAGGTGTTACCAAACGAAGAGGAAATCAGAAATCTGAATCGGTAGATAAGTAGAGCTTGACGAGAGGATCGCGTGGGTAAAATTTCGCCTCTATCGGGTTTCGAATCGCCCTCCAATCAAGACCTTGAAGTCTCTCTCTCTCTAGTCCTTTCTCTCTCTTCGTCTCACTCAAAAGTGGTGGCTGGCCTTTTTTTCTTTTCTCTCTCGCACGAGGACCGAAGCTTGAAAATTCACTCTTGCGGCTGCTACTGCTTTCTATTTAAACTTGAGAAACCCTCAAGTGTTGTATAAGTGGGTTGGCCCACAAATGGGCTGGCCCACGCCCAACACTTTTTTGCACTAAATATATAGTATATTTATTGAAATACCATTTACGTAGGTGACTAGTTATATATATAATCAGTTTTTAGTTATTTAATGGATATTGAAATTGTTTAAGAATGTTGAGTGCTAGGAAGAAATAATTAGAGATGTTTATAGATATCATAAAATATGAGGGGGGAGGGATGGGTGGGTGGTATGGGGGGAGGGAGTGTAAGCAAGAGGTCTCGGGGTCGAGTCCTTCTGCTTACACTAAAAAAAAAAATCATAAAATATGAATTGTTAGCTACTAGCTAATGGGATTACATGTAATTGTTGAGATAATAGTATTCAAATTCACTATGAGATGACATGGGTGGTGTGGCATGAAATACAAAAAAAAAAAAAATTCACTGTGAGATATTTTTTGTTCGTTTTCAACAAGTTGGTATCATTTTACCCTTACAAATATGAGTTGAATAAGAATTCTAAAGGTGACAATATTAAAAAGGTGATGTTATTTATACTCCCACTACTCTATTTTCATTTTGATAAGATCATATTACTTGCCGTAATTCTTCTTCTACCCTAATTAGATGACCAAATCTGGTAAAGTTAGCTCATGGATAAGGAAAAAAAATTAGAACAAGAGTAATATAATCTCATCAAAATCAAAATGAGATAGTGAGAATGCAAATAATATAATAAAAGAATAAATAACATCACCCTACTAAAAATTGGTCTTTATATATTGTATAGTGGTATAGATATTCCATCCTCCTTTATGTGAACAACTATCAATACTAGTCGCACCAACCAACAATAACTGAAACGTAGATGCTTTAATGCCCAATTTGAGAGGTCGGAGACCTCATGAGGAGAGGTGTTTACAAGTCCATTTCGAGTTTCCATAATAATTAACCTGCCCCAACCCAAGCACAATTTTTCCCCGTACTTATCAAGCCCGTAGTCGTTGGGTTGGCTAGGTTGGTTGTTGGGCCTTCCTATGTGGGTCTGGTTTTGGAGTGATAACTCCTTTTTTTTTTTTTTGGGTGGGAGTCAAATCTTTTTTCCTTTTATTTTTATTTTTTGGGAGTCATAACTCATTATAGAGAAGAATGTTCCTATGTTTAGTTGATATTCCTGTCTTCTATTATTTTGCTTCGTCTCTTTCTAAGATGCCATAAATGTTTATGGATGTTAGTCATTATATGTATAGCAATTTAAAAACTGGACACCAAAACCAATGAATGTTTCTACTGACTTAGATAGGGATGGCAACGGGTACGGGTGCTCGCGCGGAATCTATTGGGGCGGGGCCGGGGCGGGGAATTTTTCCCCCCGTTTAGAAACGGGGCGGGGGGCGGGGATATACTCCCCCGCCCTGCAACCCGTTTGGAAAAAAAAAAGATATGTATATATATATGTGCATAATTATATATATAATGATATGATCAATTATACTATTAATTATACATGTCTATTAATAAAAATTATTAATTATTTATACTAAATTTATTAATACATTTATATTAAATTCCTAACTACACTTAATACAATAACACTTTTTTCTAATAATTTAGTGATTGTATTTGTATCAAAAGTAAAAGCTTGATTATTTTAGTTATATTTATTTTATCATATTAGATTGTATTCAAATAACTTTTGTTTAATCATTTTTATGAGTTTCAATTGTGAAGTTACAATGAATAATAATTTGGTGATATGTTGATATTTTAGTACTTGATTATTTGTTCAAATTTAATTATAATGAAATTATATAATAAAATTTTTTTAACCCCACGGGAGCATGGGGCGGTGCAAGCGGGGCGGGGGGAATTAATAGGCAACAGGGCGTTGCCACCCCTAGACTTAGACAAAGAGAAAGTTAATTTTTTTTAAGGGTACAAGAGAGAATTGAATTTGGTTCTGCAAAATCAAAATGCATCGTTCGCTTTGAAGAGAATAAAGATAATAACAAATCCTAATGAACCTAATTCCGAACACTCTCAAAGATTCACAATAAGGATGCTAAAAGCAGAAGATCTCACTTCCAATATATGTATGTACCGGTGAATTTTTAAAAACTATGTTATGATATAAAAGATTTTTCTCCAATTTTTTCATGAGAACTGTAGACTTGGGAAGAGTTACTATTTTCCGAAAAATTGGATTTTAGAATAACACATCAGTGTATTGGATAGGAGATTATTTGGGATAATATTTTGAAAAAATACTATAGCATTTTTTTATGATGTGATATATATGAGATAAAAAAATAATTTCAAAAATAAAAAGTGATTGAACAATGTGTTTATGATGAAATCAAATAATTATTTACAAATAAAACCATATCCAAACAAATAACTAATTCAAGTTTTAATCTCTACAAGCATCCTTTCCCTGATCCACTCTAAATATGGTTGAAGTACACACAAAAATATCTAATGCTGATTTCGTTGTATGTGATTATAGATTATAGCATTTTTCTAATGAGTGCCCAATATCATTAACACACCTAAAATTCATCTAACCTATTATATATATATATATATGTATTAATAATTATTACCTTCCGTTGCATTAATATATTTTTCCTATTTAATCTTATATACTATCTTTTATATTTATTTACTTTTCCTAATAAATCTTACATTTTTAAAAATATGACACCTGAAAGATATGTTAATGGGTGCCGTTGGGCACCCGTTAGATAGGCCTAGATTATAAACTTAAAATACAAGAAGTTTGATTAGCATATTACATTGTGATCCTAAGTTCAATCGCTTCAGCCATTAACGGCAACACTGGCCACATCTTAGTACATTAATTACTAATAGAAAGCAAGCAAAAGTAAAACGGGGCAGTATAGTCGAGTGCAATCCAGAAGACCACAGAAATCATAAGAAGAGGTTAAAGTTGACCATGCCGTTGCCATTTCCGTAAGTGTGAATTATAATCTAATTATATTGATGCGTTTAAACATATCCACTAATAAATGAATTTAGGTATACAATAAATTTTCAATGAATCTAAATGGATATGCAATTAAATACATCTAATTGATAGGTAGTGGTTGAATCGACTCATCAATTTATACTCATTTAAAAATAATTATATATTTAAACTCAATTTTTTAAATTTTTTTTCGTTTTAACATTTTCAGCCGAGGAGAGGTGAGATTTTATAAGTGAAGAAAGGGAAGGGGTGTTTCTCATGTTGTTTCGAGAAGTTTTTTCCTCATGTCTTTTGTTTGGAGAACGGTTTTTTTCTCATTTCTTTTGGGGAGAAAAGTTAATAAAAAGAAAACATGGGAAAAATACCTACCTCGGTGACCATGGCACAATGCATCAACAGATAAAAAGACCTAAGGCTGCAAAAGCTCCTTATCTATATGTGCCTACAGTTATTCCAAGCAGTTGTTTTCTTCTTCTTCTTCTTCTTCTTTATAATTCGAAAAGATTATGAGAAATTTAATTTTATGCTACTAATTATTTCTAAGCTAATTGATGTGATCGATGCAAAATCCATTATAAAGAGTAAATGCTCTTTTTTATTATTATTAAATGACTAACTTTTGTATGCTAAGTTAAAGAAATTATATAGAAAAAAATTTTCGATATCTGTACCAAAATGGTAACCTAGCAATAACACACTATTATCCAATTAAAAGAGTGAAATCTTTTAATCTGTAAATTAAAGGCACGTGATATTGTAATTATCCGATTCTGGTTTCTACATAGACATCTCGAAGACTTGTACTGTCCCTTTTTAGGTACTGTACCAATGAAATGAAATTCACCGTTGAATATACAATAAGAATTATCAAACTTTAGATTATTTTAAAAGTTTAAATCACTAAGTGATGTGGCAATCATATATTCAGTTACGATGTTAATTTTTGTATTAATTGAATAATTTCCATTATTTTTATTACTAAGACAGTAGCATGAATTTTGCCGCCTCAAATTGATGGATTTAGGAAAGTAGAATTTCTATTCCGAATCGTATAAGGATTTTTGCTTTTCCAATCGAACCATATACGTATATATATATATTAATGCTTCAGAAATTAACCGTCAAAAAGGTAATTTGCATATACTCATAGCCAGAGAGAGAGAAAGGAGAGGAAAAAAAAAACATGAAGAAGAGAGCCGATAAAGCAACTATTTCCATGGCGGAGAAGGCAGCATTAGCCAAGGCTCCAAAGCGCAACGCAGAAAAGTGCGAGGGTCGCGGAGGGGAGGACCAGCAGTGGCGTGACGAGGAAGGCACCGGGTCCCGATCCGCCAAAAGGAGGGAGGAGAAGGCCGAGAGGCGAGCCGAGGCATTGGCCCGTAAAGCCTGGGCTCGCCACTTAGCCAAGCAAGAGGAGAAGGATCTTGAGAGGATTCTGCGCCTGAAGACGCAGAAAAAGAAGGAGACGGAAACGGAGCTGCAGCGGCAGAGGGAGGAGGAGCTGGCGGCGATTCAGAAGAAAGTGGAGGAGGAGGAGAGGAGGAAGCAGAGCCGTATCGCGAGTAAGAAGGAGTATGATAAGATGGTTCTTGTGGAGAACAGGAATCGCGCCGTCATTGAGGCCCGGAGTATTGAGGAAGCCCTAGCGGTCTTGACCGGTAAGGAAAAGTTGCCGGTGGTGAAAGTGAAGGCCACCGAAGGAAACAAGGGAGATTGTTTGCTTGTTTACACGCAAGGGGAAGAGAAGCCTCTGTTAGTTGATCTTCGGATCATTGTTTAGGTTTGGTATCAAGATTCATACTACCATTATTGTTAACATAGGATTAAGGTTCTTTTAGTCTTGATTCATTATTGTTTTGTTAAGTTTTTGAATAAATATGATCTTTTTTGAAACTAATTGAAGGGAACAATAATTAGGGATGGATTGTTAATTAGCGATTAAGAAGCAAGTGATTCATGGTCTGCTGTAGTTTTGATCGATCAGCATCAAGCTGCTACTTTATAATTCTTTCTGCAGCAACGAATATTGTTCCAATGTGCAATTATATTTTCTGCAATATGTGTTTCTATATAGTAAAGAAGAAAATATTATTTGAAAGGGTTGTATTCATATGGAATCCTAATCAAATTAGGTACCTTGTGAGGAATATACTTTGAATCTGTAGTCGAAATCTACTATAAAAAAAAAATCTGTAGTCGAATTCACATATTATTTTCAACGTGGGAATTTTGAAAAAACAAGTTGGAATTAGCTCTTTTCGAGAATGGACTAGTTCATGGCCAAAAGACTTGAATATGTTTCCTCCTGAGGGTTTTTTCTTCACACTTTTTTTTTTAAGCAAAATGAATCTTGATCAATTGATCAGCACGTACAAAGTAAAATGGAAGTGATCACCTATAAATTAGTATCCTACAAGTATTCTGTCTAAACAAAATCAGATCCCATCAAAACTCTCGTTTGGACAATCCCCCCCTCAAAAAATAGCTCTCAATTTAGTATGGTATTGGAGCCCCTTTCTAGGAAACAACTATATATCTGACATCAGAAACAACAGCACTAAGAATACCAATTACCAAAGGTTGTGAAAGCCAAACCGTTTTGAACAAAAACTCTATATTATGTGTCCTTCACAGCTGATAAACACTAACAGCGAGAGCTAATCTTTTGAACCTGTCCAAGAAAGTGTTAGATTTCCAGCGTTCACACAAGGCACATATCCTGCACCTTCTGCCAAACTCTAGCTGATAGTCTGATGTCATGCACTGAAAAAAATAGACAACCAACAGTCTCATCTTCCCGCCCACACAAGAGACACTGAGAAGGAATAGACTTTTTTTTTTCTTCACAGCTAGCTGTTTGGTTTTTTTTTTTTCCTTTCTAGTTTGAAAGAAAAGTTGATTAAAAAATTGGCTCTTATTTTTCATGTCATTATTTATTTCGGATCTAACTGCACTAATTTATGTCAAACCCCGTATAAACAATAATCATTTTTTTTAATTAAAATACTAGCGTATACTTGAGCTTTTATAGGGAAAATTAAGGAAGTAATAAAAAAATGCTTTCAACATCTTTAACTACCAATTCTGTACTATTATCCAACTAAAGTCCTGATAATTTATGCTGAAATTCTCCTTTTCTCTCTTTTAGTTTTAATTTGCTCTCTCAATAAATTAGAGGGATGTGATTATTCAATTACACTATATACGTATACATTTCATTTTTTTTAAAATTGATAATAGAAGCAAATTGTAGGGCTTCAATGTTAATTCAATAACCTACAAGTTACTTTTTTTACCTAAAGTTGAGAAACCAAGATTTAGAAGTCCTAAATTCCAATTCTCCTTCTCCCACCTAACTTCTTAATTCCCATCCTTCCTGTGTTAGAAATAAACTTAAAATAAAAAAAAAGAAGTTACTTTGTATTTGGGCAGTAGCATTAGTTTAGCCGCCTCAAGAAAAAAGAAGTCACTTCTAGCTATTAAGGGCTGATTTCACTTTGTACCTCTGAACTTGTGCCATTTTCTACTTTACACTTTAAATTTTAATTTTGCATAGTTTGTATTCTAAATTCTCAATTTTGAACACTTTGCACCCTAGACTTTCAAGTTTGTTTTATTTAAATCCAATTAATGACAATGTTAGCCAAATTAACGAGATAAAGGACGATGCAAATTAATGATAATGTACCGTTATATTCTATCTGCGATCTCTTGATTCCTTTTAACCACTTTTAGGACATTGTCATTGACTTGTATGGTCCAATTAATAATATTTTTAGCAAAGTTAATGAAATAAAAGACGGTATAATTTAATGACAATTTATTGTTTTATTTTAGTTGTGATACCTTGACTCCTTTTGACTACTTTAAGTAAATTATCAATGATTTGTAAGGTTTTCGATGCTGTTAATTTTACTAAATAGGCATTATTTGCATAAAAATTATCACAATCACATTTTTCAATATACCTTTTTTATTTTTTCAATTACCTTTTTATTTCATAGACATTACATAATAAAAAGTGTTACAATAATTATTTCAAATAAACTCCTATCCAAACACTCTAAATTGTCATTAATTAGACTTCAATGCGATCGATTTGAGAGTTTAGAAGGTAAAGTGTCCAAAATTGAAAGTTTTGAGTACAAAGTATTCAAAATTAAAGTTTTAGGAATAATATAAAAAAGTGATATAAGTTTGAAGGTAAAAAATGGAATTATTCTAACTACTAATTTTTCTAAGTCTATCATTTTGCTATCTCCTTTCTGTCATGTGCTTAGGGAATGTGGTCAAAATAGTGCAATTCCAAAAGTTGAATGATGAATTAACACCAGCAATAGTTTAGTGGTTAATTTGGATATAATGGGTTTAAATTCGTAGCAAAGTTGTGTCCAAGTACTCTTGACGTGAAGTCAAGATGGATAGACGATACAAGTAGTCTTATCGTCTACAGCTGTAGTCTCTTGGATTAGCAATGCTTTCACAAAATCTATAGGTACGAACTAGCATCACAAATTTGGAGTTAAAACTGAAACAACTAAAATTCTTTTGAATTGTAACTAAGCGACCGACTTGATCCCTTCTTCAACAAAGTTGGGGCATTTCATTAAACGTATATCCTTTTCTACAATATTTCTTAACTTCTGGAGTTCTTTAGTTTGTAGGCGCATTTGTTATTGGAGACGGGTATTATGGACAATAGGCAGTCCTAGATGTGTGGGGATGGGGACCCAAAGGTGAAGAGCCTACTGAATACAGCTCTTCTCAAATCTGGATTTCTGGAGGCTATTTTGATTCAGATGATCTCAACTCCATTGTTGTTGGTTGGCACGTACGTTTTTAACTAATGATCTAATATCTGTAGTGATCAGAATATTCTGAAGTATACGGAGAAAATGTTCTGAAATTTTCCTCATTTATTTGTCTCTTAATGGGCAAAAACCGGTCTTGCCACAACTTTCCGGGGATAACAACACAGTAAGTACCTTTTAGCTATTGGACTGTAAGCATCCAATAATTTTTTATTATTTGCTTCTATTCTTTTTGCTATATACACACTGAAGCAATTGTAGTATACTTAATATTTGATGGTTTTCTATTAAGTATTTGAAAATAGTTCCAGGTCGATAATTATAATGCCACGGCAAGTGGCGGAGCTAGAAATGACTGTCAGTGGAGGCAAAAATTTAGTCCTTGACTTTCCTAATTAAAACAGTACGTAACAACAATATTCACATAAAATGTATTACATCTATTTAATGGAAACCCTTGCGTATTCACATGAAACTCTTTCATTGATTTTGAAGCAATTACTAGACTTGCTAAGTAGTTGCTCCGGACAGACATAAAATTTTTCATTTAATGAGTAATATAACACAAAATCATATAGTAAGATAATAATTTTCTTTGAAAAAAAAAATAATAAACCTTTTAAAGTAACCAAAAACTCACAGTTTTGTAAGGCACAAGGACATAAAATTTCTTGTTTTTATTAAAAAAGTTACCACTACATGTCGGAAAAAAAAATTACGTTTACTTTATTTTGAATAAGCCAACACAATTACTCTGTATTTTTACTTTAGTTGAAAAAATTCACAAAATTCATTTTACTGATGTAGAATGCCATTATTTTAGATTACGTAACATGTCATTTTCCTTTTACAAAACTTATTATATTTACATTGACTTCTAAACAACATAATGAGGGCACAATCAATAATTTCTCAGAATTACATGAGTCATAACAGGGGCACAACTGAAAATTTCTCAAAATTACTTGGATAATAGTAGACTGCTATAGGGTAGTGGGGGTACGTGCCCCACTGCCCTCATTGCTATAATTTGCTTTGTTCTGCCCTTGTTCAAACTAACAATGAATTAGCTTTGGGAGCAACTACAACCCCTCCCTCCACCTACTTGGGTGCCCAGTTTGTAACTACCATTCTTGTTTGGTATGTGATTTTAACACAAAAGTTAATTACAATTGAGCCTCTTCTTTATTGGGGATTTCCAAACTTATATGATCAGTAAAAAATTTTTAATCAGGATCCAACACAAGATGCTTGGTGGCTAAAATTTGGCAATGACACAATTGGTTAACCAAGCATTTTATCTACGCACCTAGCCACGATTGCTTCAGTGACTGAATGGGGTGGACAAGTATTGAGCTCAAAATCAAATGGGCTACACACTAGTATACAGATGGGCAGTGGCCATTTTCCTGAGGAAGTCTTCTAGTTGTCAATCGTTCCAACTCTTTAGTTCCCCCCTACTAATATCAGTGCCTTTGCTACACATCCTTATAGCTATAATGCCACACTTGGGAGGGCTGATGATTGGGAAGATTACATTTTCTACGGAGGACCAGGGAGAAATCCTGATTGTCCATGACCAAATTCAGAAGGCTCGAGGTCGTTTTATGTATCTCTCGTTTAAGCTTGATTTACAAAGTTTAATTTGAGTCTATTATGAGATTCTCCACATATAGTTGGAGAACAATAAAAGTAAGCGGTAAAGTTTCTTAATTGAAAGAGCCAGAACCTTTTATCTTCTCATATGTGTAAGATTAATCTTTTTTTCTTTATTTTTATCTTGAATCTGATACATTTGTGTTTATTACATCCTACCAAGAAAAAAATGGAAATGATTTTTGATCTGAAAACTCACGTATAATTTCTGATGTCTCAATTTCAAAGGCTGACCTAATAACTTTTGAATTAAAGCCAGAAGCTCATAATAATCAACTCAAATTAATAGTAGCACAATGATCCTAGCTAGACTTTCTTTTCTTTCCATATTTCAGATGTGGGATGTCACATAATTCAACTCCTAAGATTGTGAATGAATCTTTGTCAATTAGGGTCGCAACTCGGCCTAGCTACAGTAGGCCTGTCAACAGTTTGGGTCTAGACCCGGACCCGAACCGGATCCATCAAATAATTCCGGGTATGGGTAGAGGGATAATTCCGTTACCCATACCCGGATCCGGATCCGTTTTGTCAAACAAAAAAAGGGTTGGATATAGAATATGGTATTCCGACCCGTAGCAGACCCGAACCCGGACATAAATTGATTAATAATTTTAAAAAATATATTTATTAATATAATACCCCAAATTTACTTCTCTGACTATTATCCAAATAGTCAAACACTCCAAAAACAGTTATATGTCTTGACATATGTAGGGTTTTCTAGTTAATTTAGATAGTACATTTACAGAATTATAGTCATCACTCATGACGATCAGGCCAATTCAAGACGTAAACCATTATTGTACTTCTTATCACAAAAAAAAGCCTTGATTTTAAGACACTTAAAATATCAATAATAAATGGTGTATCAATAATAAAAGGTGAGATCATTTTCGTCTTTTATATATCCTATAAGGTCCTCACTAGCTGTTGCTTATTTTCATCCAATTCCCTGCTTTGCTTGAAGAGGTAAGTATTCACGTAGCTTTCCAATTGCGAAGTTTGCTGACAAAATTATGTTTGACATAGCCATCGACTTAGATAATTAAGGACCCAGCCAAGAAAAGGGCGGTTAGATTGATGCTGGATTTTACAATTATTTATTAGCGACGACCGGCCCATATGAACTAAGGTCGTGCATGACTACCAATACCATGCATAGATTATCATCTACATGAAAAAAAAAATCATCTATGTTATATACATATGTCATCTATAGTTGTATTAACTGTTTATGTGATTTAGTATTCATAATGAAAGTCGAAGAAGTGTTCATCTAGTGATTAAACTTAAGACTGCAAGAACTAATGGTCGTGGATTCAATATCTAATTTTTTTTTTTTTACTTCTTAAATTCCATCATTCTCATGTTTTAAAAATAATATACATAACAGAAGGCAAGTTCTCATTCAATATTTCATCTAATTTTATAGCTTGGTTTTTGAGAATCAATTTTGTTTTGATATTTTTCATATTTTTCATATTTTTCATATTTGAATCTAGAATTTATGTTTTTAATAGTAAAAAAATAGTTAAAATCTAGTATCTACCAATAGCTTAAGCTCATTCTGATTTTTCTCTATACTCACTTCCCATAGTAAAATTTTTGTGCTTGACAGTTCGGGATGGAAAATCTATGGAGAGGGTGGGAAAGTTAAAATTAAAAAAAAAATCATCACAAAATTTTGCAAAATCTGTAGCGTATGATAACAAGCCCACAATAATATCGTATTATAAAGCTCTTTTTTGTGTTCTCCAACCCTTAGTATGAATTAAGAATTTATGCACAAAAATCAAAATACAACAATTAGACACGACACTCCAAATCCTAAAGTAACCTTACAAGTCTATGTCACTTCCAAGTCCCTTACTAGTGTAAAATCAATCTCCAATTTTCTATGAAAGAAGCTTCAATTGGCTATGAAATAACCTGAAAATATTAAAGTCACCTAGCTAGGGGCTAGGCTAGGAGTTATAGTCTTGAATTGAGAAGGAAAGAAAAAGCTACAAATATGAAAGTAGAGAATTGCCAACACTTCAGCCATAAGCACATCTTGATCCCTCTGAAACTTGATGAAGGAGAGAAAATCTATTGCAAAGCCTGTGAACTACTCATAATTGAACCATTTCTTGGTTGTCTTTCTTGTACCTATTACCTCCATGATCACTGTCTTAATACTCCTCGGTCTCTACAGCATCCATCTCACCCTGATCACCCCTTGACCCTTCTTCCAATTCCAACCTATCCCACTGGAGCCTTCTCCTGCAATGGCTGTGGATCACACGGAACTGGCTTCAGCTATAGTTGTGCCCACTGCGAATTCGACCTTCACATGAACTGCGCATTATTTTTGTCAGCCACAACAAAGATAGTTGAGCATCCTCATGCACTGAAATTAATCTTTAATCATCCTCAGATCTTCGCTTGTAATATATGTGGTGCAGCAGTTGACAAACAATTTTGGAGCTATTACTGCAGTGATTGTGACTTTGGAATCCATTTGGGCTGTACCAAACATGGTCAACAGCATTTCTGTGGGGCATCTAGTAGTAGATCAAATAATCAATCTGCCATGACTCAGCCATCGGGTGCAGTCGATGCAGTGGATCGTCACAGGGAAGTCATGAATGAGACGACGGAAAATCAGCTTGCCTTGTTGACTTTACAGAATCAGATACACTACTCACAAGCAGTAGCGGATCACGCGAGATGGGAATGTCCTCGTCACTGAAGTAAACTCATGAACTGCTGAAGCTGAACCCTCAAGGTTGGATGGCCCAAGAACATCATATCCTTTTCTTTTTTTTGGTGCAAAATATCATAATTGTTTGTCTACTATTGGCAAATTATTATAACACATAAGCTATGTATATGTAAAATAGAGCAAGCCTTAAGCAGGATGATGGTTGATAAATGAAGCAGAGCGTGTTACTAGTCTACAAGGTTCTAGCATTGATTGTAGGATGTGAAATGTCTTGTTGATGATGGGCTCATTTCCCTGATTTTTGTGATGGATGCTTAGTCCGAGTATTTAATTCAAAAAATTTGCTTTTATCTCCTACACCCCAAAAAAATGAAATAAAAAAAGAGGTAAATACCAAAATCTGTTGAAAATTGTAATATTTTTGTAGTGGAAAAATAACAATTTGACAAGATATATAGAAAATTGATATTAAAGGACACCACCACTTAATGGCAGCATGCTTGACAAAACCAATATTAGCAATGATTAAATTGAACAGTTCCACCAAAAAAAAAGAAAAGAAAAGTACTTCCTTGATTGGAGATTGTCCATATGTTGCTGACCAATTGAATTGAGAAGTTAAAAGGGGTGTTCTGGCCTGCCATCAAAGGACCAGATTTAGCGTCCTGGCATTGTCCCATGAAGACACCTTTGAGCTCAGGCTAATAGTGAATCGAGAAGTAATTAAATCATGCGTTACAAATTGATCCAGCTAGCAGTGAAATTAGTTCCCACTCAAATTATGCTTCAGTACCGTAGTTATGGTAATGAAACGGTTTTTACCTGATGTAACATGAAATCATACTTTTAGCGCCCATTTGAAATTATCCTTAGGATACTAACTTACTCATTAAGATAGATTCATCAATATATAGTTCTAAAATTAATACTCCACAAAGAAAATGCTTTAAATCTCTTCCGCAATTGGAGGGGAATGATAATCGATTGCTTCCACCTTTCATTGCACGACTCAAGCTCAAATGCTCGAACGATCTTGATCTAACCTCAAATGCCACAAGTGCACCCATGAGTGGCCCAACTGTAACATTCCAAAGTTAAACCCACTCGTAATTATGAGAGAATCAAAAATTGCGTTTGGAAATCTCAAACCATTACAAAATTCAAATTTCAACCAAAAGTTGACGATTTAATCTTTTGTCACTAGTTTTCGAGGGTCATATTGAAGAAAACCCACCAAAAATGGTTTGCCCTGAGAGGAACTTCACCAGAATTCTGGAACAAGGTAAATTCAAGCATATGTTGAGCTCCCTCAACAAGCCACATGGTGCAAAGGTATACAATATTACAATAGCAGAAATCCTTGATAAAGTTGAATAAAACCGTGGAAATTACTCTGAAATTCAGCCAATCTTTCAGATATTTTGAGTCATAGAAAATCACAAACAATTAAACCTCAAACCCCAACAGTTCAAATGGACGTAGATTGAAACATTAATTCACACACTCCAAATGTACACAATAGTAACAACTTGAACAACAATATGCCCAGCAACCCTTTTCCACAGGTCCATGACAGACATAGCATTCGAAATCCTTTAACTCGGCCTCCTTTGCCACGGCCTTCCGCTTCCCCTTCCCCTTTCCCTCTGCCTTATTTTGCAATCGAAATGAGTAAGACAACACGAAAGGATGCTCGTGATCTTCGCGATACTCGACTTCAGGCAGCGAAGCACACTCGACATGAAGATCATACTTGCAACTCATACAATGGTAGGTAAAACCATGACCAGGATTTCCACAGGCGTTACAAGTGAACTCTCCATCGCCATAAGGTGGGAAGAAATGAAGAATCAAAGGGTGCTTGGGATGTGAATTGTGCTTCACTTTCCTGGGAAGATCAATGCAGGAATCGTGGAGGATGAAGTCACAGCTTGGCTTGGTGCAATTATAAGCTGAACCCAGAATATGTACCTCACAACCTGAGCATATATTTACTTGATCATCTTCTTCTTCAACTTCCACCAGCTCCAACGGGTGGCGGTGGCTGAAATGGTTGATCACCTGCAGCTTCATCTCCTCTGTTTCCATTTCTTTTGTCCGTATACCAGTTTGTTTGGGCAATTGAAAATCAAAGTCAAATGACCCTTAATTTTCGCTCATATGCAGACAAGTTCCGCGAACTTTATAAAGTAATGGACTTTTGTTCATTATTTTTCAATTGCCTAGAATAGAATATTGTTAACAGTTCAGAGTCCATTTTCTGGTTTATCACCATATTGAAGAGGTCATTTGTTAACCCCCCGGAACAATTCGGTATTTATCTTATTTAATTAGGTCTTGTCAATACAAATTGGTTCAATTGATAAGAATCGGATATTTTTTCACAAAAGATTGTGTGTTAAAATCTTGTTGTAGTTGTAAGAATTGTGTTGACGAGCGATCCCTACTAACCTTTATAAGTGGCCTATGGTACTAGAAGCATGTCGTTATCCGTGATGATAACCAGAATCGAAACCATCTAAACTTTTGCGAACTAAAGAAAAAAAAATTTATTAGGTCCTCGAGTCGTGGAGTATTAAAGACGTTGATGTAAACATTTGTTTGGTGCAACTGATCGCCATGGGGTAGACGTAGACCGGAGACTTGGGGTTGGCGGAAAGGGAATGCGAAGGTATTAAAAATTTAAAAAAAGACTGAATCATACTTTTCCATTTATATACAGATCTAGGCTTGATCCGTGCTCTGCGGTTGCCGCGTTTTAATGTCCATTTCTTTTTGATTGTCGGAATGCTATTGACTATTACCATGCAATTTTCTAAAATATTTAAGAGATTGAGTAATGAGAAGTTTGTATATATGATACTATCATGACTGTAATAAGCTCACTATTAAGTCATGGTTTTTGTTTACACGTCTGAAACATTTACTACAGATCAGCCATTTCATTTCTGATAATATTTCTTTAACCTCTTGTCACTACAAGAAAACTGACTTTTCACGACGCCAGAAATATGCTGCAAAAAGTCCAAAAACCGCCGCGAAAACCTTTTTGCGGCACAAATGCGACGGAATTAAATTGTGCCACAAAAGTAGCCGTTACAAAAGAAAACGACACAATTTTTCAACATGTCGCATGCATTTGCATCACTCTACTTGCGGCACAAAAAATGCGCTACAAAATGTCCACAATGTCATGCGACAAAAACTTGCGTCGCAAAAAAATCACCAATATAAAGACCAGAAATCAAATTTTTCATGGTACAATAATTATCATGCTCAAATATCCTAAAATCGAATATTATAACAAAATATAGTTCCACAATACACTAGAATAAAGTACCATACATTGTTTTAGTCAAATTCTACAAACTTTATCATTTAATATTGTTCGCTCCAATTACAAGATATTTCATATATTCCAAAATGTGCTTGTCTTCAAAAGTACAACACTTTATCATACATCTCTCAAAAACATCTTCATATCTCCCAATCCGCATGCTTCCAATGTACCATCAAGTCCAGGGCTGCAAAGTGTATTCTATTAGTCCCCTGCTCATATAACCCCAACCCATTAAGCATGAAGAAAACGTTAATATAACAATAGATACTGAAACGGAATTTGTAATTCAACCTTTTCACAGACACTGAAAATTAAGACCACTTCTACTACATTATGTCCCATAAATAGCTGGCTAAATCTTAACAAAAACAGCTCGTCTTCCCAATCATACAAATACTCAATGGAAAACTTGACAGAATAGAGTTATTTCCAGAAACTTTTCCAGTACCTCAAGCAAGTCGTTTGCAAGTAGTCCTGCTCCTTTTCTTCTTTGTATGATGGTTCTGGTATAACAAAAGACTAGTCAATTAAATATCAACAAGGAGCTCATGCACAAATAGTCATCAACAAGGAAGTCATGCACAATTCAATATCAACAAGGAACTCAGCAAAATTGGTCTTCTATAGAAGGACCAACTCAAAGTACGCATACTATACCTCAAGAATATCAGCAATTGAAGAAACTTTTTTATTCATTTCACACTTGTTTATTTCAGCATCATTTGTTCCAACTTCCTTGTACATTTCAGCATCATTTGTTCCAACTTCCCTGTTCATTCTATCACCAACCTGTTACATTATCAACAAAGTGTGAAGAAAAGAAAATCAGGCCATAGCTGCTGATATTTCAGAGAGTTTGAACACAAAATCGAATTGTATGAATTAATATACAACCTCTAATGAGTCCGAAATTTGAGATTGTTTTGCTGCATTCATTTCTCTTCTTTGGAGTGATGCCAAGTCACATGTGGATGCCCTCTGGAAGAACAAAGATCAATAGTAACTAAAGCAATAAAAAAATTAGAAAAACTATAATATTTAACAAAATAGTTATCCCAAACCATTCTTGCTTCAAATTGAGCAATCAACTCCTCCTTAAAATCTGCCAATTTCGAATTCATTTCTTCTCGTAGTTCACCACGTATGATTTCCACTTTCTCATTCACTGCATCCTCAAATGCTTTCTTTTGTCCATCATTCATGTTATCTGACATCCTATACACGTCTTTTGGAGTCGCACCTACCCCATAAGTTCGAAGACGACCTGGTTTTTCAGGTCCAAGAATATTTTCATAGAGTATATCTTTCACAAAATTATCATCCCTGGATGTCTCTGGCAGTTTTTGTATTTCCTCATTCATAGTTGCCTAAATTGAAAAACAGACAGAAGAAAGAATTATTTATGAAGTAAAACCAATAAAAAGTGACTAAAAGCTATTCTTACAATTGTTTGTGAAGTCAACTCATCCATTTGTTTTCCTTGTCTTGAATGAATAAAAACGTCTAGTTTCGAAGGCTCTTTTCCAGTTTTAATCCGAAGCTGCCACATATTCAATGTACAAACTAAAGTGTTAATATTTCTAAATAAGACTATGTTCCAGAAAAAATTGCTAGAAACATAAGCATTAGAATTTAATATACCTCTTCCCTGAGGTTCACATGATCTTTTCGCCCTGTTCGATGTGGCATCTTTTATTTTTTTCGATTCTTGCTATTAATCTTGCTTTGCTTCTAATTATGTACAAAACAGAAAAAGGTAGTTAACAACACATCAAAATCATAATAGCACTAGAATTTAATTCAAAAGCAAAAGAGATGTGACAATAAATACATGCCTTGACATCTTCTGAGCTCCAATAATCAACCAAAATAGGCCATTGATCCTCCTCAACTCTTGCAGGACAGTGTGCTAATAGCCATGACCTGTGCCTCCTATAAGGAGTGAAATACATGCTCTTGAATTGGCTTTAGAGTTGAACTGAGAAGCAGCAATAAAGCTAGAAGCTGAGTTTGAATTTGAATTGGAGTCATGTGATTTCGCTTGACAATTAGGTCGAGAAACAGAGTTTGAGCTAGATGTAGGGTCTATGCGTATTCCAGGCATTGCCCCAATGAATTTATGTGCTGGAGGCTTTGAATAATGACTGGGGCAAGTCTGATAAGATTGAGAGCTTGACTGTAGTGCAGGGTTCAAACTATTAGTGGACTCAATATGCGCTCCGGACATTGGCCCAACAACTTTGCGGGGCCCCTTCTTACTTGGTGCCATGGAAAACCTATAAAAGCAGCTTCTGATTTTTGAAGGCAAAGTTAAGTAAGATGATTAATTTTACTGGCTTTTTTCAGAAACCAATCACATAATTCAGCAAGAGAGTGTTGTATCATCTTACTTTTGGAGTTTAAGTTTCTAAAATCTGCAAACACAAAGAACATATACATATTAAGGAACTATAACCCAATGAAACCAACATTACCAACTTGCTAATATGAACATAAGGAATCATAAATTGAACATAAGGTAAATCCAGCATTACACCTGCTAAAAAAAGAAGTAGAATGCAGGTTATCAAGGAGACTAATATGAACATAAGGAATTATAAATTGACATCCAAGGCAGTGAAAATGATCCCACAATTAATATTTTTCATACTAATCAGTAACTTCATCTAATATTGGCATATCTAAACTTCATATAACAAATTGTTAGGATTATATTCCAAAATTAGAGTCAATCATCAGCCTTGTCTCCTCGTTGGGCTTTATCAAAAAAATCAAAGGGCCAGTGGAAACATCTTCTCAAGTTCACAAAGGGCCAGTGGAGTACGGTCCTCCAAAGTTTCACAATCTGCTACAGTAAGCACTTTCGAGTATAATTGCCTAAATATATCTCGTAACTCAATGATAATTCTGCAAACATGTTTAGGCAATATTCTTCTCACAGCAATGGATAACAATTGTTGCATTAATATGTGACAATCATGACTCTTTAACCCAGAGATTTGTCGTTCTTTAATATTCACACACCTCGAAATGTTTGATGCATAACCATCAGGGACCTTGACAGTTTTTAGCACATTACAAAAAATTTCTTTTTCATCTTTGCTCATTGTGAAGCATGCAGGTGGAAGAAACACTTTGTCACCCTTAGATTGTGGGTGAAGTGCCTTTCTTATCCCCATTTCTTTTAGATCATATCGAGCATTAATGTCATCATTTGTCTTGCCCATCCCCAACAGTGTCCACAAGAGATTCTCCAAGAAATTCTTCTCAATATGCATTATATCCAGATTATGTGGAAGCAAATTATCCACCCAATACGGTAACTGAAAGAATACATTCAATCTTTTCCAATTATACCTACATATGGGACTTTGTTCAAAGTCATTATTATCTTTAGTCCTCCTTTTCCTTTTCCTAGCTGAGGAAACTGGTTGATCCTTTCCAAATTCATTTCTAAAATCTCTTAGTTGTTCTAAAATCTCAAACCCATATAATCGAACAGGTCTAGAATGTTTCTCAATTGTCCCATCAAACTGCGCTCGATTTAGACGATAAGGATGATCAATAGCTAGAAATCGACGATGACCCAAATAGCAATGTTTTTTGCTATGCATCAACCATTGACTTCGAACATCTTTATTACAACAAGGGCATGCATACTTCCCTTTGGTACTCCAACCAGATAGATTTCCATAAGTTGTGCCCAACCATTTGGAAAATCACAGTCATGAAGCATGCAAGTCTTGGAAGAACACGTAAACTTAAGCCTGTTTGACTCGAGCCGAAAAGAAAAATGTTCTAAAGGAATGGATTTTGGACCCATTTCACAAATTCAAAAGGCGTCACATTGTCTTGTTATCTTTTTTTTATGGATCCTTCTTTATCAAAGTTTAATCATCACGCAGAAATAGTTGAATTCTTTTTGGGCACTATTGTAGCAATCCATCATCCTAAAGCCACTTTAGCTCAGCCTCCAATTTGCCTAATAAGTACTGACATTGAAGCTCAATTTCCAACGCTCCAACAAACATTCTGCACCCCTTTTTTTTTTTTTTTTTTTTAAATACGTTTGTCCTGCCAATCAAATGTTATCATCAATTATTTGTCTTCTTGGCTTCAAACCTTAATAATTACCTATTGTTATGCTCCAAGACCAAAATTAGCAGAGTTAGATCATCTTTCAGACTCCAAAATGAATCAACTCAACCGATGATTCCTTCAACATACAGAACATATAAACAGCAGGGGAAATGGAATAACTGATTAACTTATTCTGGTTCTTTTTTTTTTCTTTTTTGATTTAAAAATACCTGTTGCTGATGAGCACCGTAATCAGCTCTGTTTGAAGCAATTGACTGCAGAAGCTCCGGCAACCGGCAGGAAGCAGCTTCGCCACCACCCTAACAAACCGCTGCTTACTTCACTCCTGTAGTTTAATCTAAGAAAATTTATCAAAATAAATGCAAATTTTCAGAAACATGATCCGAACTCGAAACCCTAACAAGTCTCTAGATGTAAAAACATCGATTCATTAAAAAAAAAAGAAAAAAAGATAGCAATATTACCAGTTGGAGCGAGACAGAGGAAAAGGAGTGAGTAGAGTAGATAGATCTGCAATCAAAAGTTCTGTAGGAAAAATAGCTTGGATTTGGAGTGCGGCGGAGGATTCCAAAGAAAAAGAGATCGCTGTGTGCTAATGCGTGCGAGGAGGACTGATTTTGGGGCCGGAAGAGCGGCTGCCCTGCCGCTGGTGCTGGGTGGACGCGGATCGAGTTGGCCCAGATTTGAGCTGGGGAATATGACGAGGTGTAAAATTTGACAAGTTAAGGGTAAATCCCAGCTTTTGCGTGGTGGCTTTATTAACCCCCGGATCAAAAGCAGAGCCTCTATCTTCAATACGGATCCGACCCGAACCTGTTGATTTTTAAGTCGCGAACTATAAAGTTCGTTGACCTTTTCAGCTTTTGGGTGGTGTAAACTATGTCGTTTTTATGTAAAAATTAGGAACTGTTGTGAAATTTGCAGCACAAATTGAAATTTGCTGCTTATTTGCCGCACTTTCTCCTTGTGCCACAGCAAAAGCGTTGCAACAAGCCCGTTTTCTTGTAGTGTGTGTTTTTAGATTTACATTTTTTATGAGAACCGTGCCATTATTGTCTATAAAATTAACCATTTTCATCTCTAGGGGAATTTTTTTTTTCAATTACTTATGCTGCTGAGCTTATGCAACAATTTTCTTGAATCAGCCAACTTTCTTAACTTTACCAGGTATAATGTTTTACACGAACAAATCTTGCACGTGAAAATTAAAATTTTTTTTTTCAAAATTGAGTATGCAGTATATGTGACTCTAGCCCTTTTCTAGTTAGGCTAATATTGATGACACTTTTTTCTCTTAGGGTTAATGATACCTCACTATTTTGATGTGTTTTTTTAAAAGACACTCGGTAAGACAAGAACACCAGTTGATACACCTGAATTATATTTAACTTACCATACTAATGCATATGCTCACTTTTATTACCCCGTTGTGTTTAGACACCATAGGGTGTCATCAACAATCATCGGTATTTTGAAAAGATTTTTATAAAGAACACTCGATGAGACAAAAACACTTGTTGATACACCTGAATTATATTTAACTTACCATGCGAGGGTGTCATCAACAATCATCGGTATTTTGAAAAAAATTTTATAAAGAACACTCGACGAGACAAAAACACCTGTTGATACACCTGAATTATATTTAACTTACCATGCAAATGCATGCGCTCACATTTATTACCCCATTGTATTTAGACACCATAGGGTGTCATTAACAATCATCGGAATACCTTTAATGACCCATTTTTGAGTAAAATGCTTTCACTGTTTCAGTTCATCAAAAGAATTGGTCCTGTAGAAGGGGCAAATGCTAGACAATGAGGAATTGGATTGGACGTAGACGTGGGTCCAACGGTCGGTGTAAAAGGGAGACGTGGGAAGGCATTGACTTGATGTGGAAGATCTAGAAAAAAACGCGCAGGTAATTCCGTCTTAACTTCAGCGAGTCCTGGACGGATTTTGAACGCAAAAAGATAATTGGAGTTGGAGCATGGAAAAGCACGACAGTTTTCTTCATGGATCAGGCAAAAATATAAACTTTTTTTTTTTGTGTGTACAAAAAAGATTCTTTAGCTTTTACAATTTTCCAAGCAACATGCAAAGTCAAAAACAGGCAGAAGACTGCAGAAACTTAAGACAGCAGGTCAAGAAATGAAACGGGAATCTACAGCTAGAGAAGTAGAAATTTTTGTAGTTGACTGAAATTATTCATGCTTAGTTCAGAAATATAAATTATCATGTAAGAACCAGGAAATGCACGGGAAACAAGCTATATACAAATCTCCAAATCTCCAAAGTCCAAAGTCACCAATCAACTTCGGATATGTGTTATGACCCAGTCAACTATATATTCACCAATTAATTAAAGAATCTTATAGGTTGGCATATGTTTAATTTCTCTAGTTGCGGATTTGATTTATAATTTCCAAAAAGGAAAACAAATTCAACGTTGAACATCCAACTTGCCTTGCTATTGCTTGTGCATTGTTGGCCAAATTTGTACTATATACTTGATTCATTCCCATCAAAGACTCACCTTTATTCACATCATCTGAGAGAAAATTCAGGAAAAAAGAAATAGAGAAATGGAGTACAAGCACTTCAGCCATGTTCATGGCCTGGTCTATCAGCAATTGCCACAAGGCACAGAAGTTCATTGCTCCGGCTGCAAATTTCCGGGCTCCGGCTGTCTTTACTCATGTTGGCAGTGCAGTTACTTTCTTCACGAGCAATGTTTTCAGGCAAGCCGTTCTCTCAAACACCCTTCCCATCCCGCTCATCCTTTAACTTTAGTCCCATATCCTACTTATCCCTCCAATTCTTTCTACTGCAACACTTGTAATCTTGTTGGAAATGGTTTTTCTTATTGTTGTTCTGAATGTGATTTTGACCTTCATGTTCATTGTGCCTTCAAGCCTAATGCGACTCCTTTGCAAGAAACTTTGTCCCCTGCTCCTAACTACCACAGTTACCCGAATGTTGGGTATGGAACACAGAATTTTAGTCCTCATCCATCATCTCCAATTGATCAAACTGCCGGCTATTCTTTCCATAATGCCAATTTTCCCTCGAGTTATCCTGCATCATCTGAAACAGGGAGCTATTATGAAAGCATCCAACATAATGCTAGCTCAAATCCTCCCCTGCATAACTCCCCGATGCCTAGTGGCTACCCTGGATCCATCCAACATAATGCCACCCCAAATCCTCCATCCAATACCTCATTGATGCCTAATACCTATCAGGAATCCAGCCAACATAATGCTAGCTTTAACGCTCCCCCGCATAACTCACCGATGCCTAATCTTAATGCCTCACCAGCTAGTGTGCCGAGCCATCAGGTTTCAGGGACTGCTCCAGCTGGAAATTCTCCAGTCGTTAATAGCCAAATAAAACCACCAGAGGCAAGTTCTTCACTGCCGCAGCCATCTGAGCCGGTTAGAATCTCACTGCTCAGTAATCCATCAAAAGTACAGGAGGTCAAGCATTTCAGCCATCAACATGCGCTGCAACTAAATGACATCAAAGATACATCTCCAAAAGTGTGTTCAGGCTGTGAGGATAATCTTACAGGCTCAGCTTATAGCTGCGTTGAATCCCAATGCAATTTCCACCTCCACAAGTCCTGTTTCGAGTTGCCACGAGAGATTCGTCATAAATCTCACCTTGATCACCCCTCACACTACTAGCTAAACCAGCTTCACATTACACAGATGGTCAGTTTGCCTGCAACGCCTGTCTTCAGAGTGGGGCCGCATTTGTGTACAATTGTGAGTCTTGCTCGTTTGATCTCCATGTCGAATGTGTTTCATTGCCCGAAAGCATCATAAGGCCAGACCATAAGCATCCCCTTAAGCTATTCTACTCCAATCCTGTGCCAAAGGAAGAGGGACAGCAGGTAACTTTTGTGTGTGACGTGTGTCAAAAGCCAGTGCACGAAATTGCGTGGATTTACTATTGCCATGAATGTGACTTTGGTACTCATCTGGAATGTGCTGTTTATGAAACTCAACCTGTTCAGAAGACTGAAGAAGAATTGGTTCGTGAAGCTGAACTTAAGCTGGCCATGCTTCAGCTTCTAATGAATGGTGTTCGTGATACTGCAAACGTGGTAAATAGTTCAAATGTTGTCTATCGTGCAACAGACAAAAATTGAAAACTAGCGCTAGCAGCAGGGGCTGGGAAAGTAACCCCCTCTGAATTGTTTTTCCTTTCTTTCTCAGGGACATTGATCAATGGTGTCATAGTTTCTCTTCAATTTAAACTATTTGGTTGTATTTGTCCGTATTTCTCTGAAATCGGGTAGAGGTTCGATCATGAATATTTGATAATGTCCTCCATTAATTGCAATTCTGGTTCAAAGCTAGTACTATATGAGTATCTGTGCCTATTTTCATCTTGATTTAATTAGCTAAACAGTGATCCTGGATCTTAACTAAATGGTCTCTGTCCTTGGGACCCAAGTCCCTTTATCTTTTGTGCCTTTTTTGGTACAAATAACTGAACAAGGACCAATCACCTGACTAAACCTGTCGAGTTTAATAGCATTAATCTCCACATGAATATGTTAGCAGTCTCATATGGGAACAATGTAAAGTATTGATTCTCTACTTAAATTTGGTAACATCATACTAAAATAGTTCATCTAGCATCAATTAATGCCATAAAAATTTGCTATGTCTCAACAAAATTTGCCCAAATATCCTACTATTTGCTTTGTGCTAAATAGCAAATGGCACATGAACAGTTACGCAGTTGCCGATGAGTCCCAACACTATCTTCATCTAAACCCTAAAGTAAAGATGTTTTGGTAGTTGAAAATAGGAGGGTTCCTTTACTCACATTTCCCTGATACAAGCAAATAATAAAAGAGGTTAGTGCAATGATATCCCATAATAATATAAAACAGCTATATTCATGTCACAAAACTCTCAAGTGAGGTATATAACTTACTCTTACACTTGCGGCCCAGAGGTAGTCTAGCGGTGAAGTGGATCCTCGAATTGAATGAAGTTTTGAATTCGAATATTTTTCTAAATTTGAACCTCCCGTCTAATCTGGATGCATTGTGGGGGCCGCAGCGTATCTTTCGATTTGATGTGTCGGCTTGGATTCTAAGTGACTCAAATCGGGGAATATTTTAGGCACCAAAAAAAAAAACTCTTACACATGAAATAAGAGAATTTATTATTACATTGGTGGATGGACTACTTATTTGACGGATAACACTACAGAGTAGGAACGGAATCGACGATCCCTTTTGGATCATCTAAGGGTATAATGATTTAAAGTTGACCAAGACTCACCCTCGATGGAGAAGCTATAGGTTGTCAGCTGGTTGTGGAATATCTCCCTTAGTTACAGACCTCCTCTTAATTTTGTTTTTGGGCCTTGGAAAAAGTCAATTTAATATAAGTCAACGTCAAATATATTGCAAGTCTTTATTTTTTATAAATAAATTTACAGAGAAGAATTAGAAAGTCAACTGCCGGGAGTCTCGCATTTATTTCCATTGTCCCTCGACAGAGTGGCAATGACAACCGGAAGGAGAATACAATTACAAAAGTCAACCAAATGCAAAGTCATTTATACATTTCTACTAGATTGGGGGTGGAAGAGATTGATGTCTTATATAAACGGAGTAAAATTTTACCTAAGAAAGGTATATATTTAAATGGTAAAAAGTTTGCAGAGAGGAAGAGATTGATGTCTTATATAGTTAATCAAGTCAATAATATATTGTCCATAATGTATTGTTTAGGCATACATCAAAGTGCTGGACAGCTGCCAAAAACATATATGTTCAGTCAAGTAGATACACGCTCTGTTTGGTAACCCAATTCAGTACCTAAATTTAATATATTCAAATCTTAATATATTCAGACTGTTTGATAACCAAAAATTGAACATCTGAATTAATTAAGTAGCACTGAATTTTCTAGGCAAAACTTGCTCCCAAAATTAAGTGATAAGTTATTCACTTATTATTGAATGTGATATGCACTCAAATGTATTAGATTTAATATTTAACAATTCAATAATTTAATAGATTTAGACTTCAGATTTGAGATTTCAGAATTCAGTTTATAGATTTCAGTTTTATCAAACGCATCAGCATCCATTGCTTTATCATCAAGAGATGTTGAAGCAATGGATGCAAATTTGGTGACATGATTAGTATTCACAGTGTAAGATACAGATAAGATGCTAATCAAAGTTCCAGTGCACACATGTATTAGAATGCATTGTTCTATCAAAAGTTGTTGGAGCAATGGATCCTAATACTTGAGTTAGAGCATTGTTTAGTTTAGACTGGAATATAGCATAACAACAAAATATTGCAAAACAAATTGATAGGAGATTAAGCTAAAAGCAATTATATCGAATAATTAAGTTTAGATGTTGGACACAAGTTTATATTATTAAAAATTAGGTAAAGACCACAAGCACCGCCAGAAGAAAGAGCTACCTTATTCGTAAATTCAGCACCTCCTGTGTGCATAGAAACACAATACTAGAGCTTTGATAGACCCCCACAAGGTAATTCATTTGGTTTGTTTCTAATGATGTCACATCGTGGACCTGTTATTTGTTTCTCATAGTAAATTCTTTCCATGATCTTCGAAATAAAGACACAAATATTATATCAGAGACTTCAGATTCATCTGAACACAAGAGGGATATAAATTCGAAAGCATACCTGTTTAAAAATAATAATAAAACTGCAGGTCTGCTTGTTAAAAAATCAAACCCCTAGTTTTAAGTCCAACCATTTAGTCAATTGCAAAGAAAAACAAATCCAATCATCAATCACATAATTCACCCAAGCCATTATATACTGAGAATTCAAATATTCTATAGAAAGAAATTTAGATGAAAAGAAACAATAATAAAGCATTTAATATTACTACTTCTGTCCTGCATGAATAAGAACCTAATCCCCTCGCCGCCTTGCCACAAAACGCTACACAGAATTGATCTTATAAGTCATGTTAATAAAACTAGTCCAACTCTGGCTACTGACTTGGTCTGCAATGAACTTAAATAACAGCATTTCGACATGAAATTATCTCATTTAGGTCAAAAATTGGATCTTTTGTTCTTTTTTGGTTCCTCAAATCAGATTCAAGCTTCCCTTTTGATCAACCTATGCACATTGAACCATCAATAAGCCCACCCAGTAAATAAATTTCATTAAATTGCAACTATCTTACTAAACAAGTTAACAACCACACCCCACCAAAAAGCCTAATCTGAGTCAAGAAACCCCCAATTTTTTGCCAAACCAGGGGTCCGACAATATGTAAGCTAAAACAAGTCTTTAAACATCTTTTTTATGACAGTTATAAACATACCCAGACAATTAAGCACGAATTGCTTCAGTTAGAATGGATGAAGAGAACAAGAAAGTTCCATTACTAACCAGAGGATGATAGCAGTGGTGTACTGTTGCAAGTGTCGAAAAGGTTGTTCAAGTGGGACATTGTCAAAATTGACATTGCAGCTGCCAGCGAAAAGGGTGTCGGTGTAAACAGAAGCCATCACCATTATCATCTTCCCAGCCCTCCAATCGATGGCCCTCACATGCATACTTACATACCCCTCATGACCCGCCATTTTTCTCAGCTATTTCTCTGTTAAAAACGTGGGTTTCGGATCAGATTTAAACAGAGAATTATTAAGTTAACGTAGTCCTTTCCCAAAACATGGGGTAGATCGAAGAAAGAGATCTCGCCTTCAGCCGCTTTTCCCACAGTTGAGAGAGTGAAGAGTAATAATTAGTTCTAGTTCTGTATATTTCCTCGTAACTAATGTAACTTCAAAAAGAATATGTTAAGATTTGTCCCACATCGGCTTTTTGGGATCACAAACCACCCTATTAATAATAAGAGATGAAAAGTCCAGGGCACAACCATACTTGAACAGGATCTGTTCTATAGGTTGTACGTCTGTGTCCTAGACCTCTAAGGAGACAGGAAATCAAATCTGGCGGATGAAATATAGCCAGTAGAGGATCGTTCTTAGCCACCATTGCTTAGCATTGGCTAGGCGGTCTTGTGGCTGTCTGACAGATCTCTAATCTTCATCTTTTTTGTCTTTTGGTACGATTAGTGAATGAAAAATTGTGACTCATCTCTTTTGATTTTGATGTACACCAATGAGCTCAAGTAGTGCCATACTCGACCTCAACTTGAACAGTGTTGACATCCTATTCAATTCGAACTCGAGTTCGAACTCAATCGAGCAGGGAAATGGAGGATTGAACTTGACTCGAAGAAAATGTTAAAAAACTCAAACCCAACTTGATGTGGCTCGAACAATTATGCTGTTACTTTTTTTTCCATTATAAAATTTAATTAAGCATGCAAACCAACTTGTAAATTAACTGAAACATAACCCTTAATGGTAATTTTATAATTAAAAATACATATTATTTAAATTAAAAAATACTCGACGAGTAGCTTGTTGAGTTCGAGTACCATATATTCGGACTCGAAACTCGACTTGCATCCCCACTCGAGCTACTCGAACTCGGTCAAAGCAAGTTCGAGTTGATTGGTTGACAGCTAGCAAGCAGCTCAAATCGCAATCAACCCTAAATGCGATTAGTGAATGAAAAATTGTCTAGCCTAGAGTGGGAGTAGACATTTTGACATATTCAAATCCAACAAGCATTGCAAGCAATGCAATGCAATTGAATGGAAAATAAGGGAAATTCATATTTATACTATCAGTTACGAGAAGAATCAACTCTATTGCACATTATATAACCTATATCTTGCACCTTTCCATTCTAAATCTCCAATATTTTGTGGACGTCATCCACATATATCCTGATCAGTCTCCTGAAACAAAACTGCGAAGCAATCCTTTTGCTTGTGTGTAGCTCCAACCAGATGGCTTCAATCAAATCGTTGAATTCTCCAGTGGTTCGGATATCAACTTCAGACCAAACAACCTCTCGGCATTTGCTTTTGTATCACCGATAAGGGTCTGGCATCTAGTTTCATCATGTTTTGATTCCACAAGTCTATTTGCTACATATTATCCGAACTCTTTTGTCCATGTTAACATTGGAGGCTCCTAGATGTGCACCAAATAACTATCTATTAAAGGAACCAACTTCAAAATGCATGCTTTCTTTTATCATTCTAGATTAGGTTCAAGAGGAAATTCAAACGCATCCAACAAAAGATATTGCTATGCATTCTGTTAATGTTCTAGATTGACCTAACATATCAATAATCCTCCATGTGAAAGATCCAAATTAGGTTAAGGGGAAAATTTGAACTTATCCAATAGAAGATATTGTAAACTTCACTTAATAGGCTGAAGTGGCTAGAAGCCACTACAAGAAAAATTATATTTGGAGGCGCAACAAAATGATGCAATAGGAAACTTTTAGAGGCACTTAGACTATTGAGGCGCACACATCAAATGTCTACTAAACTACCCGTTTGGAAAAGGTTGGAGGCGTTTCTTAACGTCATGTTTAATGAATTTGATGCATTCACAATTGCCATGATAGAAATTGCAAATAGGCACACACCAATGCCTCTAAAGATGCCCTATAAAGGCACTTTACTTGGTATCATTTTTGCTCTTTTTAGGACACTTTTACGTGTTGCCAAAAAGTAATTGTCTAGGCACAATGAAGTGCATTATATACATTAATGGAGGCAGTTTATAGTGTAGTGTTTACCTGTCTTTCAAGGCATTTTCTACCATTGTAAAAAGGAATCTCCAAACACTCAAAAAGTGTCACGATATGTGGTTTTACTAGGTGCATTAGTTTCAATGTAGGCATTGGCAAGTGCCTCAATAGATGTCTTTTTTTTGTGCAATTTTCATCTAAATTTTATACTCTAATCTCCTAATACAATACGCCAAACACATAATATGCAATTGTAAGACAGCCACTATGCCAAAGAATATAAATCTGCTTGAAAGTAAAAAACTGGTGACATCCTAAATAAAGCAAAAAGTTCCACAAATCTGAAGTTAATTCAAAAACTAGCATTAATACTTCTTTAAACAAAAGGCTGTCATCCAACTCTTGCAATAGAATCCAGCAACATTCTCAAGAACACAAAATATTCCACAAATTTGAAGTTAACTCAAAAACTAGTATTGGTTCTCTAAACAAAAGGCTGCTGTCCAACTCTTGCTTCTCTAACAAAAGGCTGCTGTCCAACTCTTGCTTCTCCAAACAAAAGGCTACTGTCAATCCTCATGAATCTTCACCTATAAAATTAGTAGATTAAGTAAGAACACCACTTCATTATCCATCCAACTTACAAATATTTGTAAAGAAAAAAACTTGAACAATCTTGTGTCAAATTATACCAATTTCAGTGGCCAAGCAATCGGTGCACCAAGTGCATCTTCAATTGTTTGCAATAGCCCATAAGGCCTAATCAATTGTTCATTGCGTTCCATCACGATTTGTACTAGTATTTCACACCAACATGGTCCTAATGGTTGTCCACCAACAACTTTAGAAGGATCAATTCCTTGGAGGCGACCAATAGCTAGACATTTTGTTGGATCAAACAAGCTGAAAATATCCACCCAATCACCTTCCTACAAGATAATTTGAAGTCATAGAATTGAATTAGGTAGATTTATTTTTTAAAAAAATTTGGTAGAGTTTCCCCTGCATTTTGAGCATTTCTCCAATTTTCAGCAATAAAACTTAATAACCATGACTTTACTAAGTAGAAATTACCATGTTTTACTATTCAATATAACCAAACAAAATAGCAGTTTAATGAATCAACAAGTTTCAAACAACAAAAGTGAGTATCCTCATATGGTATAATCACAATAAATTCTTGAAAAATAATCATGAATATACCTGAAGAGAACGAGCACCCATAGGAGATTTTGAAACATGATTAGAGGACGTTGAATTTATCGAGCCACCAGTTTTTGAGCCACTATTTTGCTGCTGACACACCATTGCTTTGAGCTCTGCAAGTTCTTTGGCTTGGTCTTTCAGCTGCTGATCTTGCTCAGCAAATTTATCTTCCATCTTAGAAATTGCTGCCTTTTGCTCCATAACGATACGCTGACAAGTGCTGCGACTAGGTACATTACCCCATTTGTCTGATGGTGTCACACCTAGACCATACATGCACACACGCCCATTGTTATCTTCCCCAAATACTTGGGCAAATGCATCATTACGACCAACATCATCATTAGAACCAGGGGGAAGTTGGCTAACTTTTTCCTTCAAAGCTTGCTGTATTTAAAATCCAGAAAAAATTCAATATTACTAAAGTCGATTATCTTACATTAATGAAGATAAAATCAGTCCTAAGTTAGTAGACAATTTAAGTCATTTAGAGTACTAATTTCATCAACCAATTAATAACTTACTAATGTAGCTGCAACGTCATCATTTCCCGGGTTTCCGTTTGAGTCAGTATAACAGTGTTCGAACATATCAACTCGTGATGGGAGATGACCTAATTTTTTCATCTATAGAAAATGAAGTCTTCATAAGACCACTAGGTGATACAAGAAAAAACTAAATGAAACTAAAAGGTTTAAAAGATTTACCAATTTCTTTCGAATTTGAGCATACGATTTCTTCCCTGTCTTATGATTCATTGTTTTCTTAGCCCGACTCATCTTATTCTTCTCGCTGGTATTCTGAAATTATAGAAAAATAGTGAAAACTTATAATCTCAACATAATGCTTGATATTTAATAGTTAAAACAGTTATACCTTTGTTTCCTCTAAGCTCCAGTAAGCCAGAAGATTTCTCCACTGATCTTTCAAGATCCGCTGATCCCTATTGTTAATTTGACTCTCAATGGATTCATTTGGATTGTAATATTTTGCCTTTAAAGCTGATTTCCAATTTCTCCATTTTTTGCCGATTGATTTCAAAGTCCAAAAATCTGCACCTGGAGAAAGACGAAATTTTTCCTACAATAACACCTCAAATAGTTAGATCCATATTTTTGTCATATAAAGGGTACAGCTGTATATTTGCATCAAGCAAAATGTGCATTACCTTCACCAATACAAGCATGTCTTGCTTCTTATCATTTGTCATTTCACGCCAATCTGTCACGTCTAGAGGAGCATACTTTCCATTTCTTGCTATTGTTCCTAAGAACTCAGTAAATTTGGACTTGTTCTTGCCAACAGGCTCACCATCCTTATCAAATCTAACTTTGTACCGATGACAACTACTAGGTTTACCCCATATTTCTGTCATATATGTTGGCCCTCTAGTTTTTCTTTGTGAATTTTCATCTGCATTTTCTTCATCTATAACCATGAAATATGACACCGGTGAATTTCATTACCAAAAGAAACTAGTAGAACTAAAAGTTTTGAAACTGAATCTCAAGAATGAAAATCAGAACTGGGCATGACTTATTAGAGATGTACCTGTAGAGTTAGGCTCCTCAATGTGAATCTGATTTTCAGCTATATCCTCGTGTTGATCAACAAGTGTATTTCCAGTAATCTTCTGTCTTTTAGTCCTTGCCATTCCTACAAATAAAACATTTAACAAATAAAAGAACACAAATACAAAAAGGATAGCAAAATCTCAAACGGATATGATAATAGAAAGGCTACAACTAGACTGAAAATTTTCATCTACTAACAAATCAATTTTAAAGTGCAAGTAAGTAAGTTAAAACAGAAATTTTAAAATAGACAAATGCAAAGACACAACAAGGTTAATCTGAATTTGCATCTACAAAAAAATGCATGTGAAATTGCAACCACGTTTATAGTTACAACTTTTACAGTTTTAATAGCAAAAACCAAACATTTCAACAATTCAGGCTAGTGGAGTATTTCATCTCCATCATCTTCTCGAACCCATCGAATGTCTTCATTCTCATTGTCCATTTGAGTTGTTGAGGTAATTGTGCTCTGCAAATACATCTCAATATCACATACGGGGTCCATCATAAACTCATTCCTAGGAGATGTAGCAACAACAACACTCCAGCCTTCAGCTAAAGGGTCTTCAACATAAAAAACTTGTGAAACTTGGGTTGCTATCACATATGGCTCAGGGTGAGGCTTTACATTCTTGAAGTTGGCCAATGTGAATCCATCCTCATCTTGCTTTAATCTTTTGCCTTTTGATATCCAATCACATTCAAATAAGGTGACAGTTCGGCCTTCAGTGTAATTTAACTCAAGGATATTCGTCAAAATACCATAGTAAGCCAAGTCACTTAAAATTGGATTATTATCTTTAGTACTCGAAAAGCTTGATGTTGTTGCATTGACAAGAACCCCACTATTCTGAGTTTTCCTCTGAGATTCTAATTGTCTTGTATGGAAGCGAAAGCCAGTGACAAGAATCTTTTGATATGTTCTCCCCACATTATTTGGACCCCTAGCCAGAAGTTTCAAATCTTTGGAGATGTCAACACCATCAGCCACTTGAATCTGCTTAACCTATTATATACAAAATGTAACAATGACAAATTTCTTCTTTTATGCATAAAAAAAAAGATAATAGAACCTGTAAGATTGTTGAGCTTACATGGTTCGAAAACCAATCTGCAAAATTCTCACAATGAATACGCTCAATGACATGTTTTCCAGCACATGGATTTTGCTCCTCCACCATTTTATGGTGTTTGCTGCATATAGAAACTCACTAAGTATTTAACATATATAATTTTTTTAATTGAAAGGAATTTACTTACTCAACATATGGCTTGATGTGGTCGCAATTAAATAGCACATATTGATATGCTTTTCTCAAAATTTCATTGCTGAAATTTGTTGGAGTTCCTTTTCCTAATGGACGACATGAACTGGAAAATACATCGAAGCCTTCACTTGAGGTGTTGCCCACATCATCATTTCTACTTGTCCGATTAAACTTCGTTTCAACATAATCAGCTAGGTATAAGGAACAAAAATTCAAACATTCCTCAGCTAAATACCCTTCAGCAATACAGCCTTCTGGTCGACTTCTATTTCGGACATAGGATTTCAAAGTTCCTAAATACCTTGACAAGGCAAGTTTTAATTCAAGTTTAGAATATTGAGATGAAGTTAATGATAAAAAATGTCTAAAATTTTCAAAATACTTCACTTAAATATTTCATGAGTACCTTTCTATAGGATACATCCACCGATAATGGACAGGCCCTCCTATTTTTGCTTCGCTAACCAAATGAACAGCTAGATGTACCATCACATTAAAAAAGGATGGTGGAAAAATCCTTTCTAATTGACAAAGTATGATACCAATCTCTTTTTCCAAATGAACTAAATCTGCTGGATCCAAAACTTTGGAGCACAACTTGCGAAAATACCTGCTCAATTTGACTAAAGGAGAGCGAACTGCTTTTGATAAAGTCCTGCGCAGAGCTATTGGGAGAAGTTGTTGCATCAAAATATGGTAATCATGACTTTTTAATCCAGAAATTTTTTGTGGCTTTACTTTAACACATCTAGAAATATTTGTTGCGTAGCCATCTGGAACTTTTATCCCTTTCAAAACTTTGTAAAATATCTCCTTTTCCTTCTTTTTCATTGTAAAGCAAGCTGGAGGCAGAACACTCCTACCATTTCCCTTCTCAATGGGATGCAATTCTGATCTTATACCCATATCACGAAGGTCAAGACGTGACTTTTTATTATCTTTGGTTTTTTCCAGATTCAACAATGTAGCCACAATGATCTCACAGATGTTCTTCTCAATGTGCATAACGTCAAGATTATGACGTATCATATTGTCTTTCCAATAGGGCAAATCAAAGAAAATACTTAATTTTTTCCAATTAAATGGCAATTCTGGATTGTCACTAACTGTCTTCCCAAGTTTAATACTATAACCAGCTAACTCATCTAAAATTGTAGACCCCATTAACCTTCCTGGTGGTTTTCCATACTCTACAGCTCCATTGAAAGATTTAGCATCTTTGCGAAATGGATGGTTCATTTCCAAGTACCTTCGATGCCCCATATAGCAATATTTTCCCCAATTTTGCAGATGCTGTGAAGATGTGTATTTATGGCATACAGGACATGCAAGTTTTCCTTTAGTGCTCCATCCGGAGAGGATTGCATAACCTGGAAAGTCACTGATGGTCCATAAAAGTGCTGCACGAAGTTGAAAGTTTTCTTTTCTTGATGCATCATATGTATTCACTCCAACATCCCACAATTCCTTTAATTCTGCTATGAGAGGTTTTAAATATATATCAATATTATTTCCTGGTGCAAATGGACCGGGTATCAACAATGACAACATAAAGTTCGGTTGTTTCATACACATCCATGGCGGCAAATTATATGGCATCAATATTACCGGCCAAGTGCTATGAGTTGAACTCATATTTTTGAATGGGTTAAATCCATCTGATACTAGGCCCAACCTCACATTACGAGAATCTTGAGAAAATTCTGGATGATGAAAGTCAAATGTTTGCCAACATGGAGAATCAGCAGGGTGCCTCATGTTACCATCCTTAGTACGACCTTCTGCATGCCATCTCATATGGCCTGCAATTTTGGAGGACATAAATAGGCGTTGTAACCTATGTTTTAGGGGAAAATGCCATAAAACCTTATGCGGTATTTTTCTTCCCTCACCAGTCGGATCATTTTCAGATTTAACCCATCTAGATTCTTTACATGTTTCACAATGCTTTCTTCTTGCATCTACCCCCCCAATACAAAGTACAGTCATTCGGACATGCATCATATTTATCATACCCAAGTCCTAATTCCTTCATTAACTTTTCAACTTCATAATAAGACTTAGGCAAACCATCCATCGCATCTGGAAAGGCTTCTTTCAACAAATCAAGTAACATATCAAAAATTTTGTTGCTGAGTTTACCAAGGCATTTGAGGTGAAGCAGCCGAATCATAAAGGAAAGTTTTGAGAATCTTTTACATCCAGAGTAAAGCTCTTTGTTAGAATTATCAATTAGATTGTAAAACTTTTCAGCTTCTACATTGGGCAATTGGCTTTTGTATTCAGTTCCATCTATCCTTGTATAATCTTGTTCAGGAATTCCCATTGCATCATGAACCAAACCATGCATGTCATCAAGTTCATCCCGTACCCCATGTGAGATATCATAGGAAGTAGGTTTTGGTGCACTAGAGTAAACAAATTCTCCATGAGCTGCCCAATGGGTGTATCCTTTAACAAAACCATAAACTTTCAAATGAAGTTCTGCATTCTCCCTGGTAATACATACACCACACTTACATTCTTTACATGGACATAATATCATCCCATTTATACTTGAATTCTGGAATGCATAATCTAAGAATTTTTGCAAACCATCCCAATATTCTTTGCTTCGTCTATTCTTTTGCATCCAAGTTTTATCCATATTCTGTAACCATGACAAATTTAACCTTAAAATATACACATACATACATATACATATACATATACATATATAAGCAAAAGAAAGCAATTAAGAATAATATTAACAAAGTGCATCACTCATACAACAAAAAAATTATTAGGATACCAAGAAGCTATTTGGAAGTCAACGAGAAGGTCACTGTTTGAGATAAAAGCACAAGACATGAGAACCCCAAAGGTTTTCCGCTACTAGCCATTTATCACGTGTCACCAAGTAAATAGTTTTTTACACAAATCAATGTTAAGAATAAAATTTGCAGGTCATATAATATATCTACTGCAATGACACTCCAGTTTAAAAAAAAATTAAGAATCCAAATGACCAAAAGATGAAAATGAACGTACATTACAGGTTCAAACAAATGAACAAATTTAATATCATATATGTAACTTAATCTAATTCCTAATAAAAAAGAACACAAGAATATAAGTTGGCTTGTACCTCTAGCGAAATCAATGTGCAACGTCTTCAAAATGATTTCTTTTCACAAATAGCTATCTTCAATTCAAACCTGTGGTGAAACATTAATGAACTTTAGTAAAATTTTAATATTTTGAATAGGTGCTATACGTACTTCTCTAATTATTCAAGAAGAAAAATAACATCAGCTTGCAAATTTCTTGAAGAATATTTTAAAAAAAATGAGAAAGAACCAAAAGTGCTGAATGACTTTTTCTAATTATTCTGAAACAAACAGAACAGGGCATGAAAATATAAATGCACCAACATATATAAATGCATCAGCTTACTATGCAAACAGAACAAGGCATGCACGTTATTATGAAGCAAACAGAACAAGGCATCAGCTTACTTTCTCTATGTACATATATAAATGTACCAACATATGCATGAAAATGATCCAAGGCATGCACATTTTCCCCATGTGAACAGAAAACCACAAATGCAAATTATTCTCATTGAATAACATTTTCATAAAAAGCATTGGGATAGCAGGAATTTTATTTAAACTCAAGAAATAAAAAGATTTTATGGTCATGTTTGAGGGACCAACTTCGCTTTACAAGTTAAAATTTAGAAACCTCTGTATTGGTGCCAATTATTTTTCTGGTAAACTTAATTGCCATATTACCATAATATGAATCAAGTTTGAAAACTCAACTACAACTCAAACAATTGCTAACAGTTAACTTTCTTCCCAATTCACTAGTTCTGACTTTGCCAAATTTTACATGTTTTTCCGAAACCAAATGACATGAACAGTACACCATCTTTGACATTCTTAGTAGTTACTAGTCAGTAGAAGTAAAGCACCTGGGATTCTATATCCTATATTTTGTGCCAGACCAGTTGCACTAACGTAGGAATAGAAACCAATTCCCAAGTTCCAACTCGGTTGAGAGAAGCATTAACTACATAATCATAATGTCCTGATTCAATTCTTAGACATCCATTTTTCCCCTTTTCCCTTCCACTTTTGTACTTGAATTTAAAAAAAAAACTCTACCACTATTTTTATACACTTTATTATACTTTGTATCAGCGTATTATTACCTGACTGCCAAAGTACTTTGTGGAATCAGTAGGCTAAAGTAAATGCAAAAGGTGCTTAGAAATTCAACAGGATTGCAAAAGGAAGCCTCAATTGATCGATCGGGCTTAGTTGCCAAATACCAGATCACACGGCAGGGTTTGATGGGTTTGTCTTGCTTAATATTAACAATCGGCCGCGGTGGGAGAATGGGACTGCCTCCTGAGTCCTGAATTGGTACTGTCGATGGCCCCAAGGCCGAAACAAGGAGGCGGACACATTCCATATGGCATTACATTAGATGCCAGCAAAAAAAAACCAGCAATCAATCAACCAGCCAACTGCTTTTAATATTGCCCCATGTTTTTCTCCATCACATTATTAATACTCAACATAGAAATCAGATTTTAAAAAAAGAAAAAAAAATCAAACTAGCAACAGGGGAGAAAATAATTCAGTGGGCAGGCAAAGCATATGATTTTCAAAAACCCATAATACACTTACCTTTTAACCGCTAAACCATCCTTCTCTTCTTCTGGTCAAATTGGAGTGCATCCAAAAACTCAAGATAGAAAGAGAGAGGGTAGGGATTAAAGAATGAAAAAAAGAGGCAGAAATGGAAGGTTGATTTTGACGATGATGGATTTTGTGAATAGGGTCCAAGGGTTTAGATTTGGAGAAGAAGCTGAGGGAACTTTTTGGTGTGAATTGTAAGAGGCGGAGACCTTTCAAAGAGAAATGTATTGGGCAAACTTTAGTGAAGCGGCAAAATTTTCCTTGCCGCGTTTTTTTTTTCTTTTCCCCGCGCTTTCTCTCCATTTCATTTATACCAGTGACGTAACTACGTCGTTTCTATCTCAATTTCCTATTACTTCTGCTGACATTCACAAGTAATGCCCTAATAGCTATTCTAATTTGACATATCAAATTTTTCAATTTAGAAAAATATAAAACAAAGTGCAATGGTATTTGGTTCATGTTATTTTATTATGGCACTCACTTTTTTATGTCTTCATAAAACATGTAAAATGACACTTACAAAAAAGTGTCCTTATAGGTATGTCATAATAGGACATTTTTCTTGTAGTGAGCAGATAATAAGCTTAAGAAAGTCACATTACTTGGCTTTACTTCTACTTCCACCGAATTCTCTTAACCATTTTGAAGCTTGAGGACCCAATCCATCAGTTCCATAGCCCTTAATCATTGTTATCCATGCTACGAGGTCATCAGCGACCATTCTGTCAAAACAGATACTTCGAGTAGAAAGGTTTCTACATTTAAGATAAATATTTAGTTGATGACGGAGCACAAAGGATCAAGGGTGATCAAGCTACGAGTGATCAAGTTGTACAAGTTTCAAGCGGTCTAATCACAAGAGCTCGTGCAAGAAAACTAAGAGAGTCACTTCAAGCTTTTGTGTGCACGATTCAAGCTCGAGTTGGGGACGACTTGAGGATCATGGAAGGCTTGGACAATGAAAATTCAACCCTTTACACTTTGTACCAAGTTGAAGAGTTGGGTGAAGAAGATTAGTTGATTAGCTAGTTAGTCATTTGGATAGTTTTGCTTGTTGTCTTAGTCGTATGTTAAGCAAGGGTTTGTTTGTCATTTACCTTGCCAATTGAGTCATTTATATTGAATAATGATTCGGCCAAACTTGTCTTCATAAAGGCCGAAAATCTAGTTGCTTATTTATTTGGTTGAAGACCGAATCTGTTTGGCACTTAAGGGTCAATTTAGTCCAAGATAGAGTAGGTTTCGGAGTCCATGTAAGGCTATAAATAAGCCTAACCTCAAACGTTTTGATGGTCAGAATTTTTAGACAATTTTCGTGAGTTTATTTCACATTCTCTTTTCCAAGAGAGCTCCCTTTGAATACTTGAGAGTTTTCTTAAGCTATTTGATCTGAACTTATCAATCAAGTACCTCCTTGATTGTGGCATTCCTCTACCTACAAATTTGGTTCATTAATTCGATTAGTTACGGGTTGATATCGTATCAATATTGTTAACTCATAGGATTATTAGGATCAAGTTTTTCGCTGCCAAACCTAGGTATTAGTTGTCTAGATCGTGACGAGTGAATCACGGGTTTCGTCTTCGACGGAGTTTGTCTCACATCATTAGTGTTAACAATTCTAATGGTACATCCTTCATCAAAATGATGCTATATGATGCTATTGGCTAAGTCTAAGGTTGTGACACTATTGGCTGACCCTTAGTTTTCAAATGAAATTCACTCTCATCTCAGAAATTTAAATTTAAAAGAACATGCATTAGTGATTACAAAGAAGATGCTTTGGTGGTTACAAAGAGTAATATCATATTAACTTCTTCAAAGAAATAGAAAAACAAATTGCATATATATAATATATAAAAGAATAAAGTTGGTCTCATTGCATATGCCAAATTAGAAGAAAGGTAATCTATTCTCCTTTTTTAAATGGTACATTTAGCTAATTAATCAATGTAAAGAGATGTTGCCTTCCATTTAGATTATGACACAATGCTACGACCTTATTTGGCCAGGATCTATTCCATAGGTTTCAACATTGGTTGGAATTGTAATGTTGTTGTCGGAGAACAGGATTTGTTCTATAGCATCGTTCCCAAACTCCATTTCAACATTGGGTGGACTGGTCATACGGTTGTCCAAAAGATGCTTCAATATAGGGCAGCATGGTCATGCGATTGTCCAAGAGAGTGTTTAAACTTTTGACATATTATAGTCTCTAGTTTTCCATGGAAAACTTTATACATAGATTCTAAAAATTTTGTAAAAGTATTTTAGCCAAAAGTTTGAGGAAAACATATGAATCCTTAAGTGCAAATAATCAAATGTTTGAATCTATGTGAAATTAACTCATATCTTAATGTAAATGATCGATTGAGTTTATTTCATATTAATATAAGCAAGGAAGATCCTACTTTTTTAATCTTTACTACTACGAAACTAAATTGTGCGGCAAAATTCAATAAACATTGACCATTCCGAAAATAAAAGTAGGATGTAACCAACAAAGAGACAATAAAAAGATAGGTGGTTAGCTTTATGAAAAAAATGAAAACAAAAACATTTTAACATCAAATCCTTGCTGTAAAATGATAAAAAAAAGGAGTCTTAAAGAAAAATTATAAAAACAACTTATGAAATTAGGATATACTTGAATTAATTTCTTGTAATACCTTGTAAAAATATAAAGAACAATTCTTATATAGATGGAAAAAACACTAAAAGAAATAATTAGTCCACTTTAAAAGAGTTTTCTTCACTAACTATGCTAGCAAATAGCTTTTAGTTTTCTTCAATTGCTTCAACATCTTCAACAAGTGTTTTATAGTGTTGCTTCAACTCATCAATGCTTTTATTAGGAACCATAGAAGCAATCTTGTCCCACTGTTCCTTAGAGTCCCCAGTCCAGTGCATGGCAATGGCGCTCTCAAAAGCTATGTCTTCTTCTCTGCTCCATACTACAGAAGAAGAAGAAGCAGACATTATCCCTCTTGCTTGAAGATCCTGAATAATACTTTTGTGCCTTCTTACTAGTTTTTCAAGTTCAGTAGGGAAGTTTTATGCAGGTGGGGATGCCTCTTGATGCTTTTGTTCAGCTGAGGTTCTTTTGGGAGTTGGAGAGAAGGAAAGAAAATAGGTGGGCAGGATAAGAGAAGAAAGTAAAAGAGAGTGCAAGATAAGAATAGGGAACCATTGTATTAAATGGAAAAGGACCACTTGTGAGGTAGAAGGGATGGGTTCATTTGTCATGTCCATACAAAGTCATGGCCAAAAAATTTCACATCCAAGAACAAGCGGAAAAAGAATCTCACGCTCTCTCTTAAGCCCTACCAAGAAATTACTTGCGCAAATAGCTACAGGCTACTTGCAGCTCCATTAACATCTCAATCCGGTGAAAGAATTTTACACATTATTGTCTGTCATTGATGCAGCGTATCAAGGGCAGTATGAAAAAGATTTCTTAAGAAACCAAATGCAAGGTTTTCTTTAGTTCACTTATTATTTGGCATCCCCTCTACTAAGGCCATTTCAAAATGTCATTCTTCTCCTTTTAGACCATGCACAATTTGGGCATTCCGATCATGATATTAGCAGGAAAGTAAAATGCCGCCAGCAAAGAAGGATAGATTTACCGATGGGTTTTCAATCACTGGTCGTCAATCATTTCTCAACTCGCTGGGTTTTTGCAAGACAACTTTGAAAGTGTTAGAGAAGAGAGTGGGTTTTTGCAATATAACTTTGCTTGGTGGTGGGTTGGGTCTTCAATCGTCTCAATGGGTGGTGGAGTAAGGCCGTGATTTTTCGTCTCTCGGTGAAGGCTGTGTGAAAGGAAAATAATTTCAGAATGATAGATAAGGAACTTATTTTCCTTCTCTCGGTGTAAGTTCTTTTTCGTCAGAAATCATTTTCTCAAATTAATTGACAACCAAACAACGGAAAATGTGGAAAATGTTTTCCGGAAAATATTTTCCACCCAAACAAACAGACCCTTAATGTAAATAATTGATTGAGTTTATTTCATAGTAATATATGAATCTAATATACATTGAAGCACTTTAATTAATCAACCTAAGCAAGGAAGAGCCTACTTTTTTAATCTTTACTCTGACGAAACTAATTGTGGGGAAAAATTCAGTAAACATTGACCATTCCGAAAATAAAAGTAGGATGTAACCAACAAAGAGACAATAAAAAGATAGGTGGTTAGCTTTATGAAAAAAATGAAAACAAATACATTTTAACATCAAATTCTTGATGTAAAATGATAAAAGAAAGGAGTCTTAAAGAAAAATTATAAAAACAACTTATGAAATTAGGATATACTTGAATTAATTTCTTGTAATACCTTGTAAAAATATAAAGAACAATTCTTATATAGATGGAAAAAAACACTAAAAGAAATAATTAGTCCACTTTAAAAGAGTTTTCTTCACTAACTATGTTAGCAAATAGCTTTTAGTACATATTCGACATACATAAAAGTCACGTCTATTTTTATAGTATATACACATAAAAACTATGGCTAATAAATTGAAATAATCTCACAAAAACATATCACATGTCATTTTCTTAATGTGCCAATAATATATTCTACAACAGTATAATATATCTTAGATTTTTTTTAACATAACATGGGCATTTATATAATTTCCATTTATTTTTTAATTCCAATGGTAATATTCAGATATTTCGGCATTTTTCCTTTTTCTTCTACATCTAATGTTGTTCCTTTTGTTTTCTTTTCCTTTCCTAGTACATTATAGAATAATAGTAGAGAAAGATATTCTACACTATTATTACTTGGTTTTGTAATTTAAAGTCATTCAAAATGTTTGTTTAAGTGGATCTACTTTAAAACAATGCAAAAATTTCTAAGAAACAAAGAATTTTTTGAAACAAATGCAAGCTGCATTGAAAAGTTGGTGAATTATATATACTAACAGCGAAGAGATGTTATACATGGTATATCTTGCACATATTAGTATAAGAGAACATGATTTGTACATTGCCTGGTCTTGCTTAGGGTTAAGTTTATAATTTAATAGTATATTAATTTGCAAGGTTGTTGTGTACATAAAAAGTTTTAGAAAATGCAAAATGAGATACTTGAATTATGAATTCCATTTTATAACAGAAAATGCAAAAATAAAATGAACAATTAATGTGTAGTTAGCTAATTTGGTTTGTCTTTTCTTAGCTAACTATATGTTCTAAAGAAAATATTCTGGTAAAAAGGGATATGTATGTAGGTATTGTGCTCGAATTGAGTTATAGAAACACTTTAGAAAACCAAAAGAAAGTATGCTATAGATGTTATGCACGTATTATATTGGATCCTGCCTCTCTTTGATTTCATATTTTAAAACAAGATAAAGATTATTAGCCAAAATAATTTCATAAGATCAATATTTTATTGTGATTTAACAGTCTCTCAAATAAATTTTTGGTTAAAGAATTAATATTCTCATGTTAGTCTACTTGTTTAATTCTAGCTTGAGATTTTAGTCTTCTGTTTGTTTTGTGGGACAATGTTACTCATTTGTAACCTGTATCTGTCAAATATAATTCATTTTAATCCTACCAAAAATAAACAATCAGAATAAGTGAACTTCACTTTTGTTAGAAGTCATACATTAAAGATTTATATGTCAAGCTGTAAGTCATATCAACTTATAATTTGGGATATTACAAGATAGTTTCTTTGTATACTATTCTTTCTTGGAGATTAAAAGATATTTCTTCTAAAATCATTCTTTCTTGTAGCTTTTTTTTTTTTGGGTTCTTTGTTGCTTAAAAAGTACAGCTAGCTATAATATCGTGTTAGGTTTTACCCAAATTCAATTTAGATTCAATGTCCTTACCAATTTCAATCTACTGAAAGTCTATTTCGTACTTTTATTCAATATGTCGATTGTTGATAGATTCTACAACCATGTTTAATTCCCTTAGCCTAAAGAATATTAACTCATTTAAGAATCTCCAAAAAAATTCAATGTGGATTATTAAGGAATGGAGAGTTTCTTACTTTAACCTGAGAGGTCCTTTTTTTTTCCTTTAAATATCTTTTTCCGAATTATTCTTTTGTCATGATTGTTATATTACTAAACAATTATTGATTTAGGTTAATAGCTAGTGGCCTATGTCGTGAGTCATAGAAATAACTTTTATATTTCATACTTATCATTTGATAAGTATTTGTTTAACGATGGACAAGTGCATATGAATGGGTTTCACCAATTGTTGTGAAATTAGATTGAAACACAATTTATGATGTTTGCCAAGCCAAAATTTGTGTGTATAGAGAGATGTGTATATACAAGGATTTTTCTTACTAATTTCTTTATTTCGCTTGAGGTTTCGAGCCTAATTTTTTATTTGTTATAGAATGAATCTCTCTATTATCATTTAACAAAAGCGAGAATTTTAAGTGACAATGGAGAAGATGAACCAGTCCAAGTGGAGAGGGACTCTAGGGAAGTGCTCATGGAAAAAATCAATGCGATACCCAGTCCACCCCATGGGCTGGTGTTCCGAAGCCCTGAGGGGGCATTTGAACGAACTAAGGGAAAGGAAAATCAGAGTTATAGTAACAAGAAACGAGAGCAAAGAGGAGACCTTCATACAGTAACGGTGAAAATGCCAGGGCAGAGCAAAGCATTAGGTGGGCAGAGAGTTTCGATTATGAGAAGGGGTCTGAAACCAAAAGAAGGGGCAGCGGCAATGGGGGAGTGCTCACGAAGGGTGGATGAGCCACGCCGGGACATCGTATTGCGCGATGTAGGGGGTGCAGAAGATACCCTAGACTAGTCATCGGATCAAGCAAAGAGGAGGGGGAAGCAAGTGATATGGATCCCGGTGACCCGCTAAATGACTGCCAAGGGAGAAGGATTTTAGAGCTGAGGGACAAAACCATCGTTCCAAACCAGCCACCGATTGAGGTAATCAATCTCGGGGATGATAATCTGGCCTGCTTAGGGAGGGGGATCGAAATGGAAGAGGCCGACGGAGCTAGGGAAGGGGGATGCCCCTGAATACTGCCATACTTGAATTTTTTAAATCATGATGAAAATTGTCAGTTGGAATTGCCGTGGGGCAGCTAACCAGAGATTTTGGAGGAATCTTAAGGAAGTTCAGAATTAGTATAGACCAGACATTCTTGTATTGATGGAAACGAGAGTAGCGAGCGAGAAGGCAACACGAATCATGAATGCTTTCCACTATGATAGCAAGATATGTGTTGAGGCAGCAGGATTCTCTGGAGGAATTTGGATGTTTTGGAACAGCTTAGAGCTTGAAATTGAAGTAATAGGTACCAACTGGCAATTCATCCATGCTATGGTCCGGGATGAGTCGCAACAGGAATGGCTACTATCTGCAATTTATGCATCACCTGAGATGGGTTTGCGCCGTGAGTTATGGAAATACCTCAAATTGGTAGGATCTCATATAAACTATCCATGGTTGATTATTGGGGATCTCAATGAGATAGTGGAAGCAGATGAAAAAAAGGGTGGAAGAGTGTTTCGGAGAGTAGGAGAGAACAGCCTCTGGGATTGTATTAATAGCTTTGAGTTAATCGATTTGGGATTTAATGGTCCAACTTTGACGTGGAACAATCTTAGGGAAGGGGGCGCAAGGGTTAGGAAACGTCTAGATAGGGCACTATGTAATGAGGAGTGGAGAATTCAATTTCCAGAAGCAGCAGTTACACACCTTGCTTGGGCACACTCGGACCACCACCCCTTATTGTTGGAGGTTGCTATCAGAGGCAAGAAGCCAGTAGGACCTAAGCCTTTTAGATTTGAGTTGGCTTGGTTGACGCATCTAGGTTTTATGGACGAAATTGAGAGATGTTAGGGGATAGAGGACGATTTACTACAGAACTTGTCGACCCTCTCAGAGAGACTTCAGACATGGAACAAAGAGATTTTTGGGAACATTTTCCATAGGAAGAGAAGATGCTTAGCAAGATTGAATGTTATACAGAAGGCACTTTCCCTGAAAGAGTTGAAGTATTTAGAAAAGCTGGAGGAAAAATTAATCGTAGAATATAATAGAATTCTAGAGTAGGAGGAGGTGTTTTGGTATCAGAAGTCTAAGGTGACCTGGTTGAGGTGTGGGGACAGGAATACCAGATTTTTCCATCTCTCTACAATCGTAAAGTGAAAACGCAATGAACTATTGAGCCTCAAGGACAAGGAAGGTCGGTGGCAAACAGATAGGGAGGTAGTAAGAGACATTGTGGTAGTTTTTTTTAAAAATCTATACAGTAGGGAGAATGATCAGCCTTTGAATAGAGGAGGTGCCACTGGTTTTAAGGGTTTAACTACAAGACAACAAAGCTGTTTAACACGTAGGGTGAGCGACATGGAAGTCAAGAAAGCTTTGTTTGATATGGGGAGCAATAAAGAGCCCGGGCCGGATGGTGTGTGTGCGGGGTTCTATCAGAAATGTTGGTCCAAAATAGGATGCTCACTAGTTAGGTGGGTGCAGGACATCTTCAGGAAGAAGGAGCTGCCGGCTGGAGTGAATCGCACGCTGATAGCCCTTATACCAAAAGTGAAGAATCCAGAAGTTGTGGCACATTTGAGACCAATTTCCTTATGCAATGTGAATTATAAGGTAGTGACCAAAGTAATAGTCAACAGATTGAGGCCTTTGCTAAATGATTTAGTGGGCCCAGAACAGGCAAGCTTCATTCCTGGCAGGCAATCGTGTGATAACGTGTTCATTATCCAGGAACTGTTACATACCATGAGGAAGATGAAGGGCAAGAAGGGTGCTATGATAATTAAGATAGATCTGGAAAAAGCTTATGATAGAATTAGGTGGGATTTTTTACATCAGACTCTGGAGTGGGCTGGTATCCCTCAAGAGTTTATCAAACTGATCATGAATTGTGTACAAGTGGAGGCAACCGCAATCTTATGGAATGGGGAAAAATCAGAGAGTTTTGTACCGTCTAGGGGCTTGAGGCAGGGGGATCCCCTATCACCGTATCTTTTTGTACTGTGCATGGAGCGCTTGAGCCATTTAATTTTGCAGGCCACGGAGGGAAAGAAGTGGAGGGGAGTGAAGGCATCAAGAACGGGACCGATGATAACTCACATAATGTTTGCGGATGACTTACTTTTGTGTACGGAAGTCACACCTTTACAAAGTCAAATAGTTAAGAGCATCATGGCTGAATTTTGTGGTATCTCAGGGCAGAGAGTCAACATGGATAAAACTAAGTTCTTCTGCTCGTAAAATGTGAAAAGATCAGTAGTTGAGGAGATAAGTAAGATTATAGGGGTAAAGGAGACAAAGAATCTTGGAAAATAGCTCGGAGTTCCACTTCTTCACTCAAGAGTCAACAAAGGCATGTTTCAGCCGCTGTTGGACCGTGTTAGAATGAAGCTAGCTGGTTGGAAGAAAAGGAATCTTTTCTTTGCGGGGAGAGCCATTCTAGTTAAATCAGTTTTGTCTGCTATACCAACATACCATATGCAGACAGCACTGATTCCGGTGGCTGTGCTGGAAGAGTTGGAAAAGTATGGTAGAGGCTTCCTTTGGGGGGATACTGAGGAGAACAGGAGGGTTCACCATGTCAACTGGGATACAGTGACTCAAATGAAGAAGAGGGGAGGTTTAGGGATTAGAAGAATGAGGAAAGTAAATGTGGCAATGCTTGCTACACGGAGCTGGAGGTTGTTTAGCGATGAGCAGGCTTTGTGGGGGAAAGTGGTTAAGGAAAAGTATCACAAGAACTTAACAGGGTTCAAGTGTTCTTCTAGGATTGGGGACTCCCATAGGTGGAAGAGCATTGCAAAAGGTAGTGAATTACTTGAGAAGGGAGTGCAATGGAGGCTTGGGAATGGACAGTCAATACGGTTTTGGAGAGATAAGTGGCTAGAGGATGTCCCACTACTGGATGAGTTAGAGCGGGAAATACCAGAGGAAGAAGTGGAGAAAAAGGTGAAGGATTACTGGAGCAATAATGGTTGGAATATTGATCAACTTCGAGCTTGGCTAAACCCGGAGCAGATACATAAGCTAAGAAGCTTCTTCATCCTTCCTGGTTTAGATAACCCCGATCGGCTATGTTGGAAGCTCGAGCCGACAGGTGTTTTCACCACCAAGTCGGCATAAGAGTTGAATTGGTTGGAGGAGGAGTTGCAGGAGGAGTCGGCATGCTTGGAGAAAATATGGAAAATACAGGGTCCAGGAAGATGGCAATTTCTACTCTGGTTGGTAAGGCATGGTAAACTTTTAACGCAAGGGGAAAAAGCCAAAAGGAAGCTGAGCCCGACTCCTTACTGTCCAATATGTGAAACTGTGATTGAATCAACCATTCATGCGGTCCGCGACTGCGGATGGATAAAGAGCATATGGAAACAGTTTGTCATGCAAGATAGATGGGAGGAGTTTTTGAACAAACCAGTGCGGGATTGGGTGGACTAGAATCTAAAGGATGGAAGGATTGGAAGGAAGAGGAAAGAGGACTGGCAGCTGACATTCCAACAGATTGTGTATCTCGCATGGTCAGCCATGAATTCCTTCTGCGCCACGGGTGATGAACGGAAATTGGATATCAACAAGGAAGAGATTTTGTAGACGAATAGGGCAAGCCAGAGAAGCGCTCCTTAGAGGAGATGACTTGGGGAAAAAAGAAGAGAAATTTATCAGATGGGAAAGGCCTCAAGATGGTTGGTGGAAGATGAATGTGGATGGAGCTGCAAACCGTACCTCTGGAAGGGCAGGAGCGGGAGGCCTCCTCAAAGATAGTTGGGGGAGGTGGAAAACTGGTTTTATAGTGAATATCGGGCAAACAGATAATATGACAGCAGAACTATGGGGTATACTCAAAGGGTTGGAGCTGGCTTGGAACGCTGGGGAACAGAAAATGATTTTGGACACGGATTCTAAAGCAGCTTTGGATCTAATACAAGGAGTAGGTCCAGACTCACCTTTATCCAATCTGATACGTCGATCAGGGATTACACATGAAAGGATTGGGTATGTAAGTTACAACATGTTTGGAGAGAAGGGAATAAGTGTGCAGATTGGCTGGCTAAACAGAGTGTTAGCAGTGATCCAGGGATGCGGATCCTAACAGAACCTCTACAGGAACTGCGAGAATTGATTGGTGCAGATATTTTGGGGGTTGCGACCCCGCGTTTTGTTACTGTTTAAGAGGGTTGACCTCTCCCATGTGAACAAAAAAAAAGCGAGAATTTTTCATTTGAAAGTCAAAAGTAGTTAGCTTATTCTTAAAGAAATTTTGTTTCAAATTATTGTTTAATTTCTAAAGTTTGTAGCAGGAAATCACTTTTTGTAGTTGTCTGTTTTCAAAAGTCATTACATTTGAAATTTATTCAAAATTAGTTTTTTTGTATAAAGATTTGTGTAAAATTAATGAAATTATATTTCTAAAATATATCTCAAAGTATTTTTTTTTAGCAAACTATACCTCAAAGTTCCAAAGAAATCATTCGAAATATGCTCTTCCTTTGTGTATTTCAAGGAAATTAACATATTTCCTAAAAGATTAGATTTCTTTCTTATTTATCTTATATTCAAAGAGAAATTCAAATGAATCTCGTTGTTTATAGTAAATGATTCTCCTTCACAATTGCATAATTCCATTCTAAAACAAATTCTATTGAAGGAAGTTTACTTTAATAGAATTTTATTCCTAAACTAAAACATCAAAGTCGATATTACCCGAAAACCACAAAAAGTTGTTGTTTAGGCATTGCTATCTCAAAATAATTCATTCAATCTATCTTTCTTTTTGATCTTTTTTTTTTTAATGTTTTGATGCAACTCAAGATCCAAATGAGCAATAATACTCATGATAAGGCAAATCAAAGCAAACCACAAAAAAGTTTCTTCATAATCTATACACTCTCATTGGTTATACACCTTTGCTATTAAACGCACCCTGAATCTCTCAATAGATTATCTACCTTACATTTAATTTTGAAAACCCTTTCATTCCCAATAACTTTATCTCTAAAGGAAGATCAACTGCATTCCAAAAGTGCTTTGATTGCATAAACTCCATTTCTTCTTCTATGGCCTTTTTTCACTCTTTCTTATCAGTTGATGAAAAGGCCTCTTCAACTGTTTTAGGCTCTCTTTCATCGCACGGTACCATCCTAAAAGTAATGACGAAACCAAGGGAGGCTGAGGGGGGTTTCAATTTTGCTCACATAGTCCGCTAGAAATTCTCCCAAAAAAAAAAAAAGCCTCGGCATCATTCATGTAAAATTTCAATTTCTCCAAATTTCATGGGAGTTAAACCACAAAAATTTGCGAAGGTGTTCTTCTCCACATAACCAACATACAACTAAAAATTCATGGCTTGAAAACATGTAGACAAAAACGGCCATGAAAGATCAATTTCTCTGTTTCAAGCAAAACCAGCAAAAACAAGCCATTATATGGATGAATCCTTACCCTCAGAGCTTGACTAAGCACGAATTCAATGATAAAAGATCTGATACCAATGTTGGAAGTCAAGCATAGAATCAAATTTTGATTACCTCTGTCCGAGGTTTATATGCAGCGGAAACTTTGGACTGAAAAGACTGAATTACAAAGCCCCAAGTCTGGTGTATAATCACATCGAAAATACACTCTATTCACAGTCCACATCCTGAGTTATTGTATCTGAGGAAGGAGGAGGAGGAGAAAATTGGAGAAAACCAAAAGCTAGAGTTCTCTAATTCATGCTTTGCTTTTTGTTTCTTATAATGGTCTCTATCCAACAGTGTTTTAAAACTCAAACCGGATAGCGATTCGGTAAAATATAGGGGTCAATGGATTCGACTGATCAACCTGAAGGTCAAATTGGATCATAAATATATATTAATAATATAAAATTAAAATATCACATTAAAGTTCACTTAAATTGGTGGTTTATAACTTTAGATATATATTTTATGAGTTTAGATTTAGTTCAGAAGAACTCTATTTAAAAAATTTTAAAAGTCATAGGTAGAAATGTAATTTAAAAAATATAATGTGTTATTTTTCACTTTGTTAAAACCTGAAAGGGTCAAAATAAAATTATCAAAAATTATAGAGCATACCAAGCTAATACATGTTAAACCTAGATCCACTTGCCTGTTAGTTCTCTTATGAATTTGTCACTTCTCCTACGCGGCTCCAGGATTCTCCTTTTTTCTCAAACGCAAAATTAGAGCTTCTTGCCTTGTTCTTCTCTTTTTTTTTTTTCTCTTTTCTTCTTCTTCCTCCACTCCAAAAATCTTTTCTTTCTTTTATTTCACACACATATACACACATGAAAACTCTCTCTTCTTATTGTTATTTTCTTTTTCCCTCCTCTCTCTTCTCTTCCCTTCTTTGCTCTTTTCTTTTTTCTTTTTTTTTTCCTCCTATTAGATTTGAAATCTTTCAAGGAACAGTTGTATGGAATTGGACTCGTAATTTGGATCTGCAAATTCATTTCTATCTTTACACCAATCAAAGACCAACGGAAGGAAAAAAATTTTCAAAAAATTATCAAATAAAATTTTGGAAAAAAATCGGGTTCTAACCAGTTTTACCGGTTTTTTTTATCAAACCCAAATTTTGACTGGGTTTGATCGAATTTCTTATATGTCATTTTGTAAGGAGATTTGGGCCAATTGCCTGGCCGGTTTTCGGTCCAATCAATTGGACCGATCGGTTCGATTGATTTTAAAAACAAAGCAGAGCATCCAATTTTTTGAAAGGCACTAGGAAGGGGTTTACCCCTTTCCCCGTCTTTCCTTTTTTTTTTATTTAAATGAAAAATTGGGTCAGATCAGCCCATCATGGGCGCCCAACCGTTTATTCTAACTACTCGAGCCTAAATCAGGAGGGAAAAAGAATATACTGAAATGCATCTTCATACATCCGAATGAACAAAGTGCTGCTAAGAATTACATTAGTGACTTCTTCTACAGATACCTACATCTTGTTAAACAATCGGCACCAGCATAATGTTTTCTTGGGTTGCGGTAAGCCTTTGGCACACCAAGAATGAGATTAAGGTCCTGTCTGATAACTCAATTTAGCACTTAAATTTAATGGATTCAAATCTTAATATATTCAGACGTGTTTGATATCCAAAAATTGAATATATGAATTAATTAAATTATACTGAATTTTCTAGGCAAAATTTGCTCCCAAAAAAAGTAATAAAGTATTGACATATCACTGAATGTGATATACACTCAAATATATTTGATTTAATATTTAACAATTCAATAATTTAATAAATTCAGATTTCAGTTTTCAAACTTCAGTTTTATCAAGCGCATCCTAAGTGAAAAGGTAAAACCGAGTAAAGTGAGAGGGACCAATTACCAATAAAATGTGAGTGTGCAATTAAGATGACAAGGAATGTGTATTAAGAGAAGACTCCAAACAGTATAGCGGGAAAAGAGAAATATATATTTAAAAGTCGAGGCTTCACGGTCATTTAACTAGTGTCAAAAAATTCTTTCTTGAAAAGACAAGTTATGGTGATTTCACGATGGAGTGCCGTTAAGGAGCCTAGGTAAAATAGTACTAGTAAAAAAGCATTGGAGACCCTAACAAAAATAGTAACTGCTGACTCAAATTTATGTTGTTGTAGTTGTACACTTCGAAATAACAAGTGTAAACAAGTTTATGACGTCTGCAAATGTATTTCTGGTAAAATAAAAACTCTCGGACCAAGTTCCGAAATTTCAGTTTGTCGCCCCTAACCCAATCATACTTTTATGGTTCAATCCACCGTGGATCTCAAAAGTAGCAGAGGAAAGAGGACTGCATCTTCTTTTTTTTTTTATTGACTCATCTACAACAGAAATTACCAGATTTTTCGTGAACCCAAAAAAGAAAAAATGCAAAAAAAAAAAAAAACTCTAATGAATCTTCCGGCAAGGTCCGACTAGACCTAACAACCGAGAACAAGTACAAACTGCCACGGAGCACGCTACTTTCCTTGCAAGCTCTTGAAATATAAGTTGGTTCAGATGATAAGAGCGGATCACTTTCTCGTAAAAGAGGTTGTAAGTTTGAGCAACGAACCCCTATAAATAAGTAACTTATAGTTCTAAAGATATGTCTTGATTTGTGGTGATGACCAGAATTGAACCCATCCAAACTTTGTCCTAAAAAAAAAATTGAAGGTCAAAAAATAGATATAGGGTTAATTAATTCTCCTACTGTCCTCCAATATAGTTGACTTCCCACTTTCCCTTTTTTTTTTTTGACGAAAGTTAGATATATAAATCTAATCCCAGAAGAAACCTCAAAAGCCGGCAACTTTTGAGATCCTCCCAGGAACTTATAAACCCAACCCCAAACCCCCCCAAGAACCGATGTGGGATGGCAACCCCACAAGGGCAAGCCAGTAGGCCCGTTGCTACTAAGAAGTGACGACCCCCCACGAAACTCAGTATAACTACCCTTGCAGTCCCACTTTCCCATAGAATTGAATTTTGATGGTGGAATATCTTGGGGATATATATACACATATATATATATATATATATATATATATATATATATCGCCTTTCAACAATCTTTTTATGTCTGTATATTTATTAGCAAATGACTTGTACCAGTGTTAACATCAGATCCCCAAATGCCAGCCGTCCAGAAACCCCCAAAAGCCAACCAACCAAATGAAGCATCAACTTGCAAAATCTATAATGTGGTGGAAGGAAACTAATTGCGGAATCTCTTCATCATCATCAGAAGCTGATCGTTAGTTTATAAGTTGACTTTCAAAAAAAAAAAAAAAAAAACATCTGTTAGCTTATCAAATTGGTAAATGTGTACATGCATGTGCATGTCCTAAGAATCTAATGCGTTTGTGCATTTTAGTTTAGAGCTGTACACAATGAAAAAGTCTAGTCTACTCTGTCATAAGCAAGGATATTTTTCTCTTCTGTCTTTTATTTTCTTTGATATCTGGTTTTCCATTTTTGTACAACAATTACGGACTTAGGGAAGGTCCAGTTTTATCCATAGCATAGTATTTAGTGTACAATTATATCACATTGTTGTATTAAGTATCTGAATATTTTGGACCTTTTTTGCGAATTCAATAATATAATGTGATTTTAGAACAAATAACATAGTAAATTCAATAGCAACACTGAACAACGAAAGTGCAACTATACCTTCTCTAAATCTAACAATTAACATAAGCCAAGGTGGCTAGATTGGACTTTTTCTTCTTTTTTTTTTCTTTTTTTTTTTGGGTAGGATGCTACATGGTGCACCATTATATATAATATATATCAATAGATTCACAGGCATGCACACAGACAACTGAGATGAAGAACCTACAACAAAAAGCACATTTCAGCCACCACCATGTCTTGATTCCCCTCATGCTTGATGAAGGTAAGAAAATCAACTGCAATGGCTGCGAAACAACCGACATTTTCAGCCACGATCATTTCTTGTTTTCCCTCAAGCTTGATGAAAATAACAAAAAAGTTGTTTTCAATGCCTGTGAAAAGCAACTCACCGAGCCCTTCCATGGCTGCATGAAATGCTGCTATTACCTGCATGACTATTGTCTCATAGCACCTAGTTCTGTGCGGAATCCATCTCACCCTTCTCATCCCTTGACCTTTCTCTCATTTCCAACCAATTCTAGCCATTCTTACACCTGTGATGCTTGTGGAGGCACAGGCAGTGGCTTCAGCTACAGTTGTGCTCATTGCAAGTTCGACCTCCATTTGCATTGCGCCTCTTTGCCTGATTCAGTAATGCTTGGCAGGCTCCATCCTCGTGAACTTAAAATCAGGTTAATTCAACAACAAGAACATCGTGCTTGAGTGTGACATGTGTGATAAATACTTGGGAAAAAATTGCTGGTTTTGTCATTGTAGTAAATGTGATTTTGGGGCGCACTTAAATTGTGCAAGGAATCAACAATTAGAAGACCGCCAAGCTGGCGGGGCAGAAGAACCAGAAGAGGAAGATTTAGACATCAGAAAGAAGAATCAAGAGACAAAAGGGAGCTGTGATGAACCAAATAAAAAATAGGAGTGGATTAAGCAACTCATCCACCTGAAAACTTATATGTGCCAGTCCTGAAAAGCTAGAAATCTGCAGCTTAAAATTCTAAAAAGATAAAAAGTTTCCAATGATGAAGAGCTGAAATTGAAATAAACCTGACAGAAGACCCCAATAAGGATGTGGAGGATATTAATAACCCTGAAAGTTCATATATGAGATATGCGAGTTTTAAGCATGGAAGCAGTTATCTGAAGATTAGCAACTGGCAAGCATATATCTTCAGAGCCCGCAACAGGATCAACAAGTGACCAGTCACTCCATGGTTCCGCAACATGCATCGGCAAAATAGAGTGTTATCAACTTTACTTAATGCCTCAAGATACTCGATCATCGGGGAAAAATAATATTGGAATGAGAGGTATATATCCAGCATCCTTCATTTGGTCTACAAGCTTGCGAAGCATTTCTTCTATTTCACTGTGAGTCCTATCTTTTGATATGAACTCGTGCCTGATGTTCCTCACCTCTATCCAACTATAAGCTGCTTCTTTACTTAGACCCCTTTCATCCATAAGATGTCTGACTCTACAAGCTTCATCCCACCATCCAGCTGCACTATATACGTTAGACAGCATTACATATCTTGCTGAATTTTCTGGTTCCAGCTCAAACAAAGCTTCTGCTGCTCTTGTAGCAAGGTGTATGTTCCCGTGGATCCTGCAAGCACTCAAAAGTGCACCCCACATGCCAACATGATCTGATCCTTCGGGAGCTCGCTCCACTAATTCGCATGCTTCTTTGAACTTATTTTTGCGCCCTAGCAAATCAATCAAGATAGCATAGTGATCCAACCGAGGGACTATGCCAAAGTCTTTCTCCATTCTGTCAAGAATTTGGAATCCTTCAGATACCAAACCTGCATGGCTGCAAGCAGACAAAACTCCAAGAAAAGTAACATAATTTGGATGTACACGTGTTTCCCTCATACACTTGAATAGGGCCAGTGAAGATTCTGCCTGACCGTTTTGTGCAAGACCAGTTATCATTGAATTCCACGTAACAACATCCTTGTCATGGAATCTTTTAAACAATGTCATTGCAGACCTCATGTCTCCGCACTTACAGTACATATCAACCAGAGCATTGACCACATAAGCATTATGGTAATCAGCAGTACTTGCACCTCTAGTGATACGCCCATGGACTTGTTTCCCTCTTTCCACAAGAGCTAAATCTGCACAAGCACTTAAAACACTAACATAACTGAATGCGCTAGGAACAATACCTTCTTCCAACATTTGGGAGAACAGATACAATGCCTTCTCTCCCTGACCATTTTGTGCAAACCCTGAGATCAAAGCAGTCCAAGAAACCACATTCCTCTCCGGCATCTGATCAAAAACCTTACAAGATTCTTCTAATCTACCTGCCTGTGCATAAGCAACCACAATCGAAGTCCAGGACACAATATCCCTCTCTTGCATATGACTGAAAACCATATATGACCACTGGGGCCTCCCACATTTTCCGTAAGCATCAATCAAGGAATTACATAAAACAACACCAAACTGCAAACCATTGACAATAGCAGCTCCATGTACTTGACCCAACAACCTCAACGAACCCAAGCTAGCACAAGCATTCACTAAACTAACAACGGTATATCCATCAATCCTTAAAGAATCCTCCTTTTGCATTCTTTTAAAGATATTTATCGACTCCCTGTAAAACCCATGTTTTGTTAGGCTTGAAATGACTGAATTGTAGCTCACAACATTTCGTTCAGGCATTAGGTCGAACAGTTGGTAAGCTTTCGAAAACCATCCCATTTGGGCATAGGCAGATATAATTATGTTCCAGGAGTGACTGTTTTTCACCGGGACATCAATGAAGGCCTTCTCAGCACAGGCAATGGAGTTGCATTTGGAGTACATATCCATCAAACGGTTCGTGACGAAAGTGTTGAGAGTCAGCGCTGTTTTGATGAGAAGCGAGTGTAATTGTCTTCCTAGCTTGAGGTTTTTAGCGTTGATGCATTGCGAAATAAGGGATGTGTAACGAGGTATCGGGTCAATGGCCGAGAGTCCTTCACTTGGCTGCATAGAAGAATATGGTAATAAGAGATGTCGGTTACATAAATCCATTTTATACCGTTAAACATATATTTCAATTCTAACTTTAGTCCTTAAACTTTACAGATAAATTAGTTTTGTATATTCTCTTAGTAATTGAATTAAAGTACGAGAAGTTTAAGACTACAGGACAGTGAGGAGAAAAATGTTAGGATTCTATATTCTTTGAAATCTCAAACTCGTCTAATTTAGTCAAACCATAATTGAATCCACAAAAAATTAATGAAATAATTCTTACTCTCGTTTCCCTTATTTGATTAACGGAGAGTCGTAGCCATTATCTTAGTTTAGTTTGACTTCAAGTTAATATGTTTATCTAGCTAATCTTGGGATTAGTAAAAGAAAAATGCTACTTTATACGACATACAAGTCATTACAATTTACAATAGAAAGAAAGGTAAAGATGGCCAAGTAAATAATGGTGCGTCATTAAGAGCCTAAGTAAAATATTAATTTAAAAAAGAAAGGCATTGGAAACTCTACAAAGAAGTGACTCAACTTTATATTGCTGTAAACAACGAAGTAGCAAAGTGTAAACATGTTGATGTATGTAAATGCATTTCCAGTAAAACCAAAAAAAAAAAAAATCTCCCAAAAAAAATCTCCCACTTAAGGAAAATTGTTAACAAATCCTGAATGTCGTTGGTGGTCGAAATGTCCCATTTTATAAGGGTTTAGGGATTTAAGTGTCCCATTTTATAAGTTTACGGAATTAAGTGGGAGGTATTTATAAGTTTAGGGACTTAAGTGTCCTATTTTGAAGTTTAGAGACTGAAATGGGTAATCGTCCAAAGTTTGGGGGGACAAAGTGGAATTAACCCTATTTCTTCCTCTACTCCTGACGGTTGACGCATTGCATGGGGCATTTCATCTTCCTCTTTCTCTGCCATTCTGCAACTCCTTTCTTCTTCTTCTTCTTTTTTTTGTTTTTAATTTCATTTTCATTCTATTTATTAGTTATTTGTTCTCAAACCCATGAAATATCATGCTTTTATTTATTTTCTTCAAACTGCTCTCTTCTCCACTCCTTTTTTTGCATTCTTGGTTCTTTTCTTCTTTTCAATACAAGATCTAAGATTATATCTTGTTTAAAAAAAGGTTAAAACATTGATTTTTGATGCCTGAATTGAAGTCAAAGAGTGAAAATGGAATTGCAGAGGAGGGAGAGCTCACAAGGATTTGGAGTTAAGAGGTCAGGAAGGGAAAAAAAAAAATTAAATGGAGAATATGAAAAATCCGATTTTTACCGGGTTCTTCAGGTTTTCGGTCAAACCCGATTTTGACCGGATTTGACCGAGTCTTGACCAATTTGGGTTTTTAAAATAGCTCGGACCGAACACTTGGCCGGTTTCCGGTTCAACCGGTGGATCCGGTCCGAGTTTAAAAACATGGCTCTCCACTTGAACTTTGCGAAATTTGAAAGTTAAAAATATGTTGAAAATGGGGCAGACCCCATGGATGGACAATTATGCGGTCCGTTTTGCAGCCAAGTTTTATGGCATGTTTCTAATAGACAAAATTTTCAAGTAAAACGGTAATGATCAACAGCCTAGAAATGCTAGAGTCATCCTCATTGTTCTTCTTTGCAATCAACAAGTAGAGCTACTACAGTTACCAACTTGTCATAGCTTCAATTTTCACAAGAATTTGTCCTATAAGTTGAACTTTCCTCTTGCCCCTAAGTTGAATTTGACTGATTAACATAAATAAGATACGTACAATGCAATTTTGTTGCTATTGTTTGCCAATTTTAGGTTCACTAGTGAAGCAGAATATAAGGCTAATGTACAAAAACTAAAGCACAATTTAGCAAGGCAAGAGTTCCACATCTTCAGCAAGATGGAAGTGCATTCCTAATTTCAGAAGTGGTACAGGGGTAGAGAATGACACAGCAGAAAACTTCAGTGCATTATACTTCACAGTACCATTTATTGCTTGATGTGCTTACTCTCATTCATTTATTTTTGTAGCAGCTTTGTTGCAGTGTTGTGCTAGCTGTTATAGCTTCAAAATCATAATGCCTTTGGAATGTTTTGGAGTACTATTTTGAGTGGTGTCAACAGTCAATCAAACTTATTTTCTAGCATTTCCTCCATTGTCAAAGCCATGCCCGAACAATTTTCCTTCAAGCCAAATTGGACTTTTATTTAGAACAAATTACAAGAATCTTTCTCTCAAATCTCTAAACTTAACCCCCTGATAATGATCTCATATATACTGTATCCCTAATATTAACTCTATGGTTGTATCCACAAAAAATTAGATCTTAAAGCGATCGAAGAAAACTCATAGTTGTTGAGAGGGGAATACAAAGGACTACATTTCATTTTCATTCACATCCCCAAATATAATTAGGATCCACTACAAAACCATCTTATTGTTTATACATGCACTGTTTAGAGCTGTAGTCAACCAAAACACGTACAGGAAATTTTTAAACTGCAGGATTACCATTTACAAGAGGCAAGCAAGTTGGCTGGTCTTCTTCCTCTTCTTTTAGTATTTGGGAAAGCTGGGGGAAGTTTGGCTTGATACATGCAACAGCACCATTGTAGTATTATATATTTGCACAGCTAAACGGCACTACACCCTCACCCAACCCAAATTAACCTGAAAACATTCAGATAAAGAGAGAGAGACGAAGAATCTGCAAGAAAACAAGCATTTCAGCCACCACCATGTATTAATGTCCCTCATGCTTGAAGAAGGTGAGGAAATAAACTGCAATGGTTGTGAGACTCTTGTTCAAGAACCCTTCCATGGATGTCTATCATGTAACTACTTCCTCCATGATAGCTGCCTCAACACTCCAAGGTTCCAGCAACACCCTTCTCATCCTCATCCCCTGACTCTCCTCCCTACCCCAAGGTACTCAAGCCAATCCTATACTTGCAACGCTTGTTTGTCCGAAGGTAAATCCTTCAGCTTAAGCTGTGCTCAATGCGAGTTTGATCCCCATCTTCAATGCGATTCTTTGCCTAAAACCGTCCAAATTCGCAACAAGCATCCACATGTACTTAAGCTGATCTTTGAGCATCCACACAAAGACAAAAAACCATGCATGTGATGTATGTCGCAAAATGATCGATCAAACTCAGTGGCTTCATTATTGTACAAGTGCTTCTTGTGAATATGGGGTACATGTAGATTGTTGCATTGTACCTATAACTGCCAGCAGCAGAAAGGGAAAAGGAATGGCTAAAAATGGTGGCGGAGAGGAAACGCAATAGATTGAAGACGAAAGCCAGAGGAGACTTACAGAAGAACAAGAATTTGAGAAGTCTGTTTATGAAATGCAAAGGAAAATGAAGGAGCTAACAATTGCACATAAACTAGTCCTTCAAGCACTTGCCTATGCTTGTGACTACATCGGACCCTCAAACAAAAGATACTATTGTTAGTTTTACTACAATTTGTGTCGTTTAGGTTGCCTTCTTGCATAATTTCTTGAACTACAAGGAACTAGCAATGATTTAATCATCAAAAAATTCTGTTGGTTTCTTGCTCTTTTTGCGAGTTTTACAGACAAACCATGGCTTTTCTTAGTGATTTGCTTTGTAACTCCTCCCAGTCTCGCGTATTTCAACAATACGAGTCCTATAAATCGTGTTTCCTCTCTGGTTAGTTGCCTTGCTCATTTGAAAACTGCAAAAGAAATTAGCTTGGTTGTTTGATTAGGTGTCCTGACAGAAGGCGATGTAATTCCTGCTAAATTATTCTCGAAGCCATTGATGTGTTAATGGGCATTTTGTTTCTGCTACTATGATACCATTCATCTGATCAAAGTTGCTACAACTTTTGAACTACTGTGCATCTGTTGCTTGTGCGCCTTAATGCAGCATTCGAAAAGCTATACAAATAGAGCAGCTGCATTTACTAAAGCACGCCATTTCTGCACTGCATCCTCGACGAAATCTACCAGCAGGGTCCTTGTTTACCTGGAGCATTTTGCATTAAAAAATATTTACACCAGTTTACCTTGTTTTCCAACTCGATTACTCCTTGTTGCTCGAGGATCTATCTTTCTTTGGACCACCAAGGATACGAGAAATCTGCAGACCCCTGCTAAACGCCTGGTTGAATAACATTCGTGTCTGGAACTCCGAGACAAAAGGGAACCATGCCAAGAAGGCGACGGGTGTGAACAGCAGCAAGCCCATTAACATTTCGTAACCCCGTGAAAGCGTCCGGATTGATCCCCATATCCCAGCTCGTTGAACCCAAGGCCTCAAAGCTTGAGCAATCTGATTTTTGTTTCAGGTGTAGCAGAGGGTGAAAAATCAGAACCATAGAAGACATAAGTGTTGGATATGGTTATGGAAAATCACAAACCTAATGTGGAAATACTAGTCAACTCCTCTGAAATTTACTTAAATGCAATTGAAATAGGGATCCAAATCAATAGGGAAAAAAAAAATTGAAATATCAGACTTAGGAAAGATTTCACTCACCAAAAGTAATCCCCATCCAGTTGGCATAAATGCAAGGATGCAAACTATAATATCCCGAAATGTCAAGTGAGGAAGTGCAATTAATATAATCAGGATTGCAACCAACGAAAGGAATATGAGGCCTTTGATTAATCGAAACACAAGTTGAAAATCAGCACTTAGTCGCTTTCTTCCAAATGATATAGCCTGCAAAGATTAAACCAGAAATGAAAGACAAGTACAAGGTCATTTTACAAATCCTTATCAAGCAGAAACTAATCATCAGTTTGAAACCCAAGCACACAAAAGCCATTATACTGGAAACATCTCTAAAATGTTTGAAATTTCCGTCCTTTGTAGAGCATGGTTTTCTGTCAATCATTATTATAAAAACTTACGAAACCTATATTCAGCAGACACGATTACTTGATTGTTTGTGTGTGATATAAAAAACTACCAGCAGTTACAGAGTTATTCCCCGGATACCCCAGTTGGAGCATCAAAGAAACAAAAGTAGGGAACTATGCCATACAAGTTCATCTCACACTAGAACATAGCAGAAAGCCTCTTATGCTGCAAAACTTTCTTCTTCTTTCTAATTTCTTTAGTTTATAAGACCATCTGAAAAATAATATATAATACTGGACAAGCTTGTAAAAAAAATATAAACGATTAAAATCTTGACTGAGCTCACCTTCAGCAATAGCAATATGAAGAAAATCACAAGCCATGAAATACCATAAACCTGGAAACAGAAACAGCAATAAAATAAATTCAGTTAAAGGCTAGTTCAGTCAAAGAGGTTAACAACTTTGTCATAAGGATGTAGTACGAAGTGCAAATAATCAAATACCAGAAAGCTTCTGTGATCCTTTGTAATTGAAATGTGATAAATAAGACCATACTGATAAATGAAGAAGCGCAGAGACAGCAGTATTTCCACTATTATACCACGCTTCCCAGAATGATGAAGATGCTCCTGTTCTTTCTCCCACCATGATTCCCAACTCTTTTCTGGTGGCACACCAATACCACCGCGGTTGTTTATCCACTTATTCCAGTCATTCCAATCATCAACAATCTTTTGCCACTCAAATCCAGAAGGGTTGAAGAGGAAAGGAGCAAAAAGCCATGTTCCAACTAAGAACCAAATTGATACTGTTATCAGTACGTATGCGACAACACCTCGGTATGCTTTACCAAATATGTGATATACAAGTAGCAGAATCATCAGTTCAATTCCCTTGACAAAATGAGTCCTAGAGTAAAATCTATAGTTGTCTGCAAACCTAGCATGAAACACAACAAATCCTCGACCTGTAGCTCTGTATTGTGCACCACCATGAAGCAATGTTCTCCCATAATAATGGGTTCTAGTTCCAAGAGAAAATGTGAAAAATACAGGAGCAAGTTGTAGTTGCATAAGTACAAAATCAGTTAATGCAGTTCGGAAACCCCTTTCAAGACCAATCTCCATCATCATAGGTAAAGCCATTAGAAGTCCAATTTGCACAAAAGACTGTGAAGCTAGAGCTACTTGAAGAGGTTTATTGTCACGAATTGCAGGATGGTTGCTCAATTGCTCTTCAAGACCACTAAGGACAAGATACAGACGACCATAGAGAAATACATAGACTATAATAACAGTTATCTGCAAAGAAGACCAAGATATTTAAAGTATTAATCCAGAGAGATAAAAACAAATAAATAAATAAATAACTTTTCCATTGGTATAATATTATCAAGTAGATCAAAAAGATAGGTTGAATACCAAGGTACTAATATAAAACCCAACAGTGGTTGCGTAACATGACAACATGCGGAAGAAATCAAACCGGTGACCTAGCCTGTAAACATCACGACTCATTGTCTGCTCGCCATTGCCATTAGCTATCTTTGCCTCAAAGAGTGCAATTTGATTAAGGCCCACATCCCTACCTTTACCCACTTGTATGTATTCATGGTGAGTGACATTGCCACCACGGAGCGTAGAATTAAAACCTAGATAAGCAGGAAAAATAAAGTGTTAAAATATCAAAATCCAGAATCCAACAAAACTACATAATTAGGAAACTTTCAGAGATGTGAGAATGCCTGCAAATATGTCCTCGCTTAAGTTGATAGTTTTGGAAGCCTTGCTAATGCCACCTCTAGTTAGGTGAAACAATCTATCAAATACATCGGGATGGCCATAATGGAAACGAACCCTGGAAACTCAATGAACAAGACAAACAAACAGAAAAAGAAGATAATTGATATTAGCAATAACTTAATGACCAAGCCACACATTTTCTGGATACTATTGTTAATTAGTTCTACAAAGATAACCATCTATTAGAGATAAGAGCTTAACTTTTTTGTACCAATTAATTATGCAGGTAATCAAGCAGAACTTACAAGAAAGCTCAAATGACTATGAAACAATTACACTGACTCCTTCAACCCACCCCCCCCCCCCCCCAAAAAAAAAAAAAAACCCACTGGATGCTTAGCTAAAATTGCCTTTTGGTTCCATTTAATCCCTCAATCAAATCTTTAGAGCCCATCCTCCCAGAACTGCAAGTAAAACTGTGGTTTATCCAGATTGTCTGAAGTTCCAAGATCCTACTGTGTCACATTCTTGATCACTTCTACAAACACCAGTATTCATGAGACAACTAGAAGTAAAATCCCCAGCTAACATAATTTATGAGGAACGAGATACTTATCTAAGTTTCAGATTGACAACTTTGCATACTTCACGAATAAATTTTGGAGACTGCATCCAGGTGACTTACTTTAATGGATTGGCCAACAATCTTTGACCAATTGTGACAAAGCTCGTTTCCTGATTTGACATGAACCATGCAAGCGAAGAAACACTGCAGAGATAAAAAGTCATAGATAAATTCAGAGGCTGAAAACTAGAAAGGAGAATACAAAAGATAGCAATTAAAAGTCTGTAATTATCACACCATTACAAATCTATTTCATGGTAGCATGAAGACCATAATTCAGGTACATTAACAACTGTATAAATACCTGCCCGTGAAAATGTGCTCCCTAAGTCCCAGTATTGTTGGAGTGCTCACGCCATGCTTTATAAGAAACTCTTGCAATAAATTTCTCATCTTGAAGGCCTCTTCCATGTAATTATCCTATACATGAGACAATAAGGAGCCTTTCATACAATACCAAAAATCTTAGCACACATGTCAATTTCCTGGTAAATACCTGGTTCATATCTATGGTTTGCAATCCTTCTCCACGTGTGAAGACAATTGCATGGTTCTGGTTTTCTGGTTTTCCTTCACCCATTAGTGCTGGCCCTGGCAGTTTAATTCGATATATAACCTGACAAGAGATTATGATACAGCCAAAAATAAGAGGTTTACATGTATGAAATTGCGATGAATCTAAATGGTACCATTTGGTCACATCACCATAAACCTGTATAAATTATATAAGATCTTGCAAATGCGATCTAATTCAAAGCACTAAAAAATGCAGTCAAATATTCAAGAGTAAAATCACAAAGAATTAAGCTTCACCATGATCTACAACATATTTCACCAGAAAATGCAATATTACAAAATAAGGATATAACACCATTGACAAGAATCATGAACATAACTAATTAAAATGGACTTCATATTGGCATCACAAGATTGATATCAACTAATGCTGAAAAACTCAAAACTACAGATCAGGAGTCTTAAATAGCAAATACAACAAAATTTTTACTGTACCTGGGAATTCAAATCGATGTCTTGTGAATTTACAATAAATACCTGATCTAAATTTTGATCTGGTTCAGAAGAGTCAACCGACTTCGGCATAGCCTTGACAAGAGCTGAATAATAAACCTTCTCTACCGTCTTTTTGGTTTTATCTTTGCTAGGTTCCTCAACCTCATCAATGTAAGCAACACGAATCGAGGGATATCTACCAGAAAATATTAGGTAAATGCAAGTGACCATTGCCAACTAAAATTCAAAGGAAAACCATTTCATCAACCTACTTTGTCATAAGCCTTAAAATATCAGCTGCATGAGGATCACCGGATCGCTTTTGAATGCCATACTGTTGACAGGAAACCACATATGTGAACTTCATGTCTGCAACTGCTTGACATTGAACTAGCAAGGACCTCTCATTCCTCAACTGCTCCTCAGTATTTGATACAACAGCTTTGTAGCCTTTCAACAGTTCTAAAGGAATCCAATAACTAAAATCATCAGTACTCGAATTACAGTGACAAACAGGAGAATTAAATTTCTCTAGACACCTTCATCTTTCGCCATATCAAGAAACGCCTGAAGTTCCAAAGCTTGCCGGTAGTACATCATGCCCCGCACTTGATCAATCCAGCAGCAGAAAATGGAGGGGAAATTGTGGAAAGGTAAAAAGCAAGCACATAAAATATCAAGCTGTAAGTCCTTTATGCATGCTCTTCAAATGATGGCATAAGCACAAAATAAATTCTTTACCAGTTTTTGTTAATGTCTGGCCTCTGTAAGATGCCCATAGACGGAGTTCTTCTTCCAATTTTACATTTCCCATGAGATCCTCTTCACTGCTGCAATCAACTCTCTCAAGAAAATTGTCCCATTCATCTGTAACAAATTTCTTATGGTTCGCTCTGGCAAATTCCATTCAAATGCCATGCAAGGGTGTGCAAGGACAATTATGGGCCAAAAAATGAAAATATTTTACCTGGATAAATCTTTTGCAGATAGAAAAGTATTGAAACACCATCTTCATTAGGTTTCTTCAGCGAATTTATAGAGAAGAGAACCTCCTCATTGTAGTAAGGAGTTAAGGTACTGCAAAGTAATAAAAGCAAGCCAACTTAGATGCAAAAGAAAGAAGATCATTTCAAGTCGAAGGAATCCTCCCTAGATACGTTCGTCTAGTCAACAGTTACAATCAAGTTCCATTCCGCGCGATAGGCATAGGAAGGGTCATAATATCAATTTTTCATGAAACTTCAGGATTTGCAATATATGAAAATTGACAAGCATACTATGATCCACATAAACAGTTTGAAGCTTTATGGACAGGATCTTCCCAAAAGATTTGCTGAAAGGACAAAAAACAGATGTTTGTACCTCCAGAAGGTTAAAACTTTCAGCTTAGAAGATGTCAGTTCCCACATGCATTCCCTAAAAGGTGTAAGGATCCATATGTCTATGAGAATACCACACTCAACCAACATTTGATTGTGAAATTAATAAGCAAACAATAGTGCTTATCTAGAAGAAGCACAACTTTGCAGCAGCTGAAATACTTCCTTTCAGAAATGCGCTCAAAAACAGGATTTACTTTATACTAGTAAGACAACTAACAGAAATTAGGAGCATAGTGGCCATCATAGAAGGTAAATAATTTGAGGCCGAATAATTAAATGAAGGTGCAAAAATCATAATCTACTCAGAATATGAACTCTACCTCCAGCAGAATAGAGATCTGACATTGATAGTCCTAGTTATAGTGCATATTGTAACAAGAAGCACTTTGATGTACAATAAGAACAGAAACCATGGTCCTAACAAACTGTTCAGACCATTGGATAAAAATCAGAACATGACAGAGTGCGCAAATAAAACAAAGTTTAAGGTATTACATGGTCCTGGTGATGACATGTTAAGAAACAAATGTAAAATTAGAAGATCAATAATTATGTTTCTGGTAAACACAATACAGCGAATACCTGCATGCCTTGCACTATAAATTGTAAGCATTAAACATTTAATTTTTTTTAATTACCACTTGTCAAAAAAGACAGCAGATTGTTGTGAGCCATAGCGGAATGTAGACTTATATAACAAAATCAATGTCCTATTTGCAAAGCTTATATCTGCTGACATTACTCTAATACACATGCACAGGCATATGAGGGTATGTATGTAAGCAACAACTATCTCAAGCACCATAAATGAAATCCTTAGCTCTTAGACCTATGAGACAATGATGTAACTAAGCTCCATTCCTAAGACATGCTCTTCAATGTGGGAATATCTATAATAGTTAATCTGAACTTACGAAAAGGAAAGCATGTTCCGAACTTTGGGAGCATCAGGCATATCCATAAACAATGAATTTGAGAAGAAAGAGATACGCCTCCGAGCTTCTAGATTAGAGGGCACATCCATTGCTGACTCCTTGACAGTAAGCAGCAAATGTAGCCTTTGTATCTGAAAAGAATGGTAAATTCAGATTGGTCTCTCAAAATTGATCTTCCTTTCTTTTGCCACATTAACAAAGATTGAGCATGCATACTTAGGTCATGCAGTGGTTTTTTTTTCTTATTTTGTACAGAAGATTTAAATAGTTTTGTTGGCTCATGATGTCATACTGAGGTTTTGACCTCTATACAAGTACACTTGCCAGTTATATTCTAATGAAATTACAAGTTAGTATTAAAAAATTTATAAAAAATACTGCAAAATGTTAAGCAAGGAATCGAGAAAATGAGCCATTCATTAAAGATGACAATTCTTTTCAGTTGTACAAACCCCTAATGAGTCTAGATCACCAATCCTACATGCAACTATAATTATTGCAAAATAAGCAGAAAATTACACATCAAAATGTCCAAATGTCATGCACCACTGGCAGAATTTACCTTCTCTTTCCATGCATCTGTTTCTTCTGTCACTGGGAACCTCAGTGTGCCAAAAAATTGATATTGTTTATCAATAGGCGTCATTGCCTCATGCATGCTGTAAGAGCCACCATGACTAGAGTCTAGAATACTGTAGAACTGGATTAATCAGAAAATGTGGACTATCTTATCAAGCAAATATGCAGAAGAAATCAGATGCTTATAATTTACCTAGGAATTGAGTCTTCCATTATGTCCCTGGTCACAACCTCAAACATGTTGAGCAACACAATTACTACTTGATCCTTGTCCTCTTTTTTATTCTCTTTCTGTATTGTTCACAAATTTCTCAGTATGTCTCAAGATAATCCAATAATAGATGCAACTCAAAAAGTGTGTGCAATTTTAAGTACCAGGTATTCGATAAGCTGTACAAATTGCTCATAAAGGCTAGGAAGGGCACCCATTTGAAATTCTACTGTTAGATCACCTTTCTCTACGTGTTCATCAGCTTTGGAGAAAATCTCATTTAGGACCCTGAACGTAAGAAACATTGAGTAAATACAGAAGGAACTAAAAAAGGCGGAATTCTAACTTCCATTTTTGAACTCCATTTTTCTAATGTAAAACTTACACTTTTTCACGTTCACCCACAACCAAAGAATTGATGATGCTTTTACATGAAAGATAGCATTCACGAATTGCACAGCGCATGTAAACATCTAAAGTCAGTCTCTTGTTCAGCTCACGGACACGGTCTTTCCCAGCACAATCTTTAGCCATATCCAGTGCAATAGGAAGCTATATGTAGAAATAGATAGATGAACATATTTCTCCCAGGAGATAAAAGAAAGACATTCAGGTGCCACAATACCTTGCTAGCTAGTAAAAATGGAGGCCACTGGATGAGATTTAAATCACGATCTGCCCAGTAAGGCACAAGCAACAGGTTCATTTCCCTATTGAATGACTCCAAAATGATTTATTCAGGCTTTCATGAAATGGAAAAATACTACCAGCATAGCATCATCAAATACCTATTATTTATTAGATCCTCCTCTCTGAAGCTTTCAATGATTTTATTCCACATCTGAGCAAACCTTGCTGCTTCCTTCTCTTTACTGGATGGGATCTGAAGGCAACAATATGTACACAAATGTTACCAACAACTTTTGAGAAACCAACAAAAAGAAAGTAACAGCAAATCTGACATAGTATAGCAAGTTATTTTACTAATATGAACCTCATCAAATTTCCGAGAAAATGTTGCCTTCAGTCCCTTCTTAGGTTTTTTACCCTTCTCCACAGGAATTAAGCAGGCATTAAAAGCACCAGGCAATGACTGGAAGCGAGACCTCAGCATTCCTAAGGTTCTTATCTGACAGAAGATATGTTCCAAATTCATAAGCTAAATATCAAAAAGCATCTGATCTCCTAAAGAACAAAAAAGAATAATTTAGATTACTGTGATGGTCAATAAACTTTTTCAAACGTACTATTCCAGGCAATTTAACTGTTCAAAGTCACACTTCAGCCACTCAACATTAGAAACACGTGATATCTTGCCATTCAGTCCAAGTAGCACATCAAGTTACAAAAAGTGCCACATTAGTTGCAGGCAATTTTTTAAATGAATTTTTTTCAGATCATCATTTCTCTCTTTCTTTCCCCTTTCTCTTTTCTTTGCTATCTTTTCCTTCCTCCTCCTTGTTCTACCTTCCCAAACTCTAGGTGACAAGACAACAAGCTATAGTAGGCCTCTACCAGTCTTATGAAGCAAACCCAAAAACAATTCATGGAGGTTTTGGAAATTAATGAAAGCAAGAGCACAGTGTGTAACATGCTATGTCTCAAAGAAATGATTGAACTCTACAGAAAAAAATGCAATATGGTCATTTCAAAAACATAGAGAGACTGATACTTTCAAATTACCAATTTCCCTTAAAATGAAGCTCAACTGATACTGAGAAACAGAGAATCAATGAATCAATAATAAAGCAATGCAAAATGCTTAATTGAACCACAGAGTGATAAAATGCATTCTTTACCCTTATAACAAATACCAATATTGCTTCCTTGTAGGAATTCTAAAAAGTCACCTGCTAGATTTACCAGCCCCTCTGGTTTGCTACAACATGTACCTAAGCAACTCATTGTTTGGACCAGTTATTGTGTATCAACTAAGCAAAAGATCTGATTAAAAGATCTGATTAAGGGGTAATTATTCAGTCTTTTCACAACAAATATATCTTTGATATTCAATAGCACGAAATTCAGTCCATGTACCAAGTGGCCAAGGTTACCAACCTAATGCTGATTCCTCCTAAGATTAGAGGAACAAAAAACTGCTCTCATTCCCCCCCTTACTATCCCCCCCCCCCCCCAAAAAAAAAAAAAGAGACTGAAACTAAGAGTATGAGAAGTTTAACCAACCTCTCCTAGACGCCGAAAAGCTCCATATATGCCGCCAAATATTGTGGAGAAAATAGCATACCAGATCTGTATATCCATGAAATAGACCTGGGAACAAAATGAAACTGCATTTTGTAAAAAGAAAAGGAAAGATGAAGAAAGCAAGACATAAAGCAACAAGAGAGAAGATCAGAATGAGGACAACTTATCTCATTAGGAACTGCAAAAAATTAGTATTATTATGACCAGGAACTTACTAGAATGATAGGAGCCCAGAGTGCAATCACCACTCCTATATTTTTATTTGCTGTAAAATGATCATAAATAGACATTTAGAGGAATAGCAATTTTACATTTACACAACATCTCTAAGGGAGATTTACATAATTGGATACCTCGAGGGAAGAACTCATGCCACGCATAACGTGATATGTGAACCTTCATTATTTCTTTTGTCGGATTTACGAGAGGCTTTATCTGCAATAAAAATCTGTCAAGCCTATCTTTTACATCTAGGCTGATAACTGACCTCCAGATTAATTTCCTTGAACAAAGAACTTTGTGTAACATAAAGCAGTCATGGCAGAATGGTGGTCTCAGCTACAAATCTACCTGAAACACTATGTCATTAATTTGGTCCACCGCAGCCCTTACACCTCCAAATTATCTTAATTTCTATTTGCAGAGTCAATTTGTCCAAATCATACTATATATCACAGGATTATTGACACAAGGAAACTGATCGATTCTCAAATGTGAATTGATGGACAAGAAACTAAATGGTGCTAGTCAGGGAAAAAAAGGATAAGACTAAAAGAACAGATAAGGGATGCATGCGGCTAAAGGTCAAGTTACACCCAGTTAATAAAGGATTCTGTTTGATAGAGTATAATGACAGCTTATTATGCATCAAGTCTTGCTAGGTTCAAACCCACCTTTTAATCCAGCACCATGAAGACCAAGAACAAAGAAGAATCTGAATACAAAAGTCTTTTCTGCTTTTTGGTGGTAATTTAAAAATACAAAGTATACACTTCTCTCCTACATAAATCTTATCCACAGCCATTGACTTTATAGGTATTTTACGAACTGTGGAAGAATCCATTTTCACGATCATACCTATGATATAATCAATCAATCATGTGGAACGCCAAGAGACAGAAATTTTTCGTGACATGACTAGACTACTGATTTAATACTGGGATTAATATTATATTTAAAGCATGCTAAAAGTGTAGCTTCATTTACTTTCTGTGAGATGCAATCATGGTAAACAAAGAGGATTCGTGGCATCACCTCTATAAAGAAACTGAATGCCAGCTTGGCTGCTAATAGGAGAACCCAAAATAGAGTGTATCTGGGATAGATGATTATTAATAGTGATCAGGATACATCATACATAAATCTTCCCAGGCAATGAGAAAAGCTCAGAAAGTTTACTTGAAAAGAGAAAATGTACTCTCTTGCATCCCCCTGCCAACAAAGAGTCGAGGCTGCATTGTTCAAGCAAAGGAAATTGATTGCATGACAAGATGACTTTAAGAATCAGAAAAAATATCTGAAGCTTAAAATACAGGAGAAATGCATGAGCTTATATACCTGAGACCACCACATAATGAGCCTGAAGATTTTATAATCCGACCTCTCAAGATTCCGGCGGATGAAGGGAAACAGAAACAATAATCCAGAGAGCATGTTGGGAGACAAATATATCAGACTTGCAATAATAAAGAAAGAAGGGGAACTTGCACCATTTCCAAACCAATTCCTAATGGTCATCGCAATTCCAGCAGTGTTTTTCCAACTATATGCATAAGTGACTGGCAAAACAATCACCCAAGCAGCTGCAGAAACCACCTTTAATACATATCTTAGCTTCACATGTGGTGACATGTTGTGCCATGCTTTCCAACTCATAATTACATCCAGAACAGCTGAATATATGATGAAAAAGAAGCCATACATTAAATACAATCTTGTGCAGCATACGTGGCATACAGAAAAATGTAGACACACAATGACCTCCTCTTTCCTACAAAACTTAAGCAGTCATTTTCGGTTTTATGCATTGTGGACCAAAAGTACAGCACCATAAACCAGATAAGAACACTATTTTTGCTGACCTTGCTGATTCATTTGGTGTGATTGTCAAAATCCTAATCCTTTCCCAGGATTACATTTACAGTAGCAATGTGAATTTTTAACAAGGTTAAGCATATCCAGTATACGCATGAATATCTTGAAAATAACGTATCAAGAAATAACTGAACAAGCAAAAATGTTAACAACAAAGAACATGAAAGACTGCACATGTCACTATTAGTTGACATATAGAGCATTAAGACATCACAAAAATGTAATCTAACAGAACGAGATTATGATATCCATTCACCTTGGATAAGTTTCAGTATTGCAGCACTTATGAAAATGCTCAAGACTTTCTTGAATACATTTGCCTCAAATACAGAACCAAGATCGCCTGAGCCATTCCAAGCAACGATGATCATAGCCTGTGTTAATGACATAATAGGTGTTATACTTGGGGGAATAGCAAACAAAAAAAAAGGTAAAGGAAAAACAAACAGATTACTGAGACACTTAATTACAACTCCAAGTAAAACGGGCCAATTATAAGTTTTCTGATGATGCTCTTCCAGAAGGTTCTCAGGGATTTTCTATAAGTACTCTTAAAGTGTAGGGAAACCTCCACAATATCCTTCTAGAGCTGTATTATCTCTTTGGAGGGCAGCCAGTATCTCCCCAGCGCCCCCCCCCCCCCTGGGCGCTTTTTGGGCTCACAGGAGGCTGCTTGGGGTATGCTTCTGACCACCCCCTAACTGCCATACTCGTTCGGTTGCCCACCACTTTACTAGGTTGGGCAGGCTTTTTTGCCCCTGCTCCCAACAAGTTGCTGGTCAGCATAATGGAACTACAACTTGAGAAGTAAGTAACCTGGTCCTTGTTTTATTGCCATAGGTCAAGTGTGTCAAGAAGTTGATGAATAGCAGCAGAAGATGAGAAAGAAAGGAAAAACTTGGGATGTTGAAGAGCTGGAAAAGAGAGAGTGAATATAATCCTTCTTTCTTTGTTATTAAGTTGTATAGATTTTCTTTTCAAGATAGAGGAACAAATTTTATAAAACAAAGACAAGTGATACAACCTCGAGGATGAGAAGTCCTCAACAAAAAAACATAAAGGAAGTAAAATTCTGGCTTCTCCAGTTTTCTTTTTCTCTTTTTCATTCAACAGTTGCATTCCACTTCATCTCCTGCTAGGCATTGGATCTTTTTTTTTTTTTTTAAATTAGCAGGTTCAATGGGGGTATAAGTGCTATAATGTGAATGGATCTTTATTCTCATTCAAATTTTAAATAAGTATTGGTTGACATTGCAAATATAACCATTAGAAACAGGAAAATTTAACCCCATTTAAACTTGATAGGTTTGAAAAGGATTAAGTGTCAACTTCAAGGAGGTAAGCTGACTCTAGCCAAAAGCTAAATATATTCACAACATAAAAAAATGATTACCTGCAAGCACAAAATAAAAAAGCTCCACATCCTATCAAAACTCCTAAATATGTGCCAAAACGAGCGTATCTCAACAAAATTAATTTTTCCCATCCATCGATCCCCTGTAGTTCGTTCACTTTCCTGGTAGCATCACATCCACATAAGAGCAAGTCTTTAGGTCATATATCCAGATAACGAGTGAACTATCTTCATTAAGAAACTGATAAAATGTCCAAGAGAAATTAACTGGATGAACAATTTAGGGATTAAGAAGAAAATCATTTTTAATAAAAAGCTGCAAAAGACAAGAATGACATGAATAACATGGTCAAGTAGTCGAAAGAGGTAATCAATCATTTCAGGTAGAAGAAAGCTTTTTAATAGTGAACATACAGCTAAAGGTATATTATTCTGGTAAGAGAAAGAGAGAAGCAGTGAACAAAGTTTCACATAATTAGAATATTGCAAACATTGTATTTCTGATGTTTTCTGAAATGCAAATGTAAATTGTATCGATTTTCCTGTTCTGCTTTCATCATTTATCAGTTCTTATCCTCAGAAAGATTATCATCCAATAGAAGTCAGCAACCTAAGCACCAGTTTTGCTGTCTTACCAAACTGACTGTTGCGCCTTTATCACTGAAAGACTAAAATATTGTAGTCTTCAGCAATGAAAAAGTTAATTGGCTCAACCATATGGAGCATTTTAGTATGAATATCTACCAATAGGCTTAATGACGTCAAAATTGGGTATGCCTCAACATATAAGAAAATCCAGAATTTTTTGTTGTGAAAGAATTTGACACTTTGAAATTGGACAAAAACAGTTAGCTTCACAAAGATTATGAAGGGATACTCAATGCAATACAGAGAAGGAAGAACAACTTTACAAAGTATTTACGAGAATTTGTTCCGTTTACTCAACGTACAAGTAACTTCACATTTATATTTAAATAGGAAATTTCGTTAAAAGAGCTCCATTCAACCAACCAATTAACATATTATCAGAAACATTACTAATTTTATCTTCTTCTTTCCTAATCTCCAGAGACAGGTAAAAGTTCAATTATTTTTGCAGCTAAAAGGAGGATATAATATTTGAAAGACAAAATTTGGTCTAGCCCTATCAACAAAAAAAAAAAAAAAAAAACCTGAAGTGAAATGTTAATACCAGAAACTATCTGGTGTGATCCAAATGTAAGAACTGTGCCTCCAATAGAGGATAATAATTTTGCTCTTCAAAGTCAATTAGAAAAGAGAGGATCTAGTAACTGACAATAATGAGGTAAGAATAGTATAATCAGAAAATAGTATATACCTCAGTCTTGTCACTGCGATGCCTTTCACCAGGAACACAGAAGAAGTCGGAATCAGCACGCATTGGCCATCCGAGCCTGAAACAATTTACTGACCTGCAATTTGTTGCCAAGCACTACTGAGTTTGCACATTTTTTGAACTGGAAAACATTGACTCCTATTCGAAAGAAGCTTACCAGAAGTACTCATTTAAATCATCGTAGTTTCTCCATTGAGCATGCTTTGATTTTCCATCTTTGCTCCTTTTAGCTTCCTGTGTGGCAGAAAAAGCAGTAAGAGACAAAACCCACCTAAGCTAAAGATGGAAACAGGAAAGTTTAGAATCTCAGAAGCCAGCAAGAAGCAATTACCCCAGCTATAGTGTTATAAATTGGAGTTACGACTTTCTTCAGGAAAGCCTCTTCATCACCACCATAGGCAGGCTTAATAGTCTCACCTGTTGTAGGACTAACACTTCCAGCAAGCAGACCATAAAGTTCAAAGGCCATCTGAATATAAACAGCAGAATAACTTAATATAGAGGAGATTGATTGAATTCAATATAATCAGAACTTGAGCATAATAAGTTGAAAAATATGTCAGCTTGGATGTGCAGTTCTTTGAGAAGCAACAAATTTATTACTAATAATAGTTTTGTCATAGTTCATTTAATACCTTAACAACTTGATACTAAAGCATTCAACAAGCATTGAAATACATATGCTACTGTAGACAAGTTGATCAGATTTGTTTTTCATTGGGAACAGCCTTTCCTTTTTCTTTTGAATTCACAGCCATACAAGGTTTCCAACAATCCAGTGCCCAGAAAGTGAATATGTATGTTCCCCAAGATACTGCAGATGCTCAATTTTACAATGCCTTCTTATTCTTCTTCTCTCTTTATTTCCTAATATTTGACGCTAGTCCCTAATGGCTGGATCCTTTGTGTTTCTCTCTTCTACCAACAAAGCACAAAACTCCCAACAACTTCAGCAATTCAAGAAGGCCACAACCATCCTTAATACCCATTTTTCTGCTGCCATTGGTAAATTCCTTTCACTTCTCCGATACCAGTTTTCTTTTCGACACTACTCAGTGACCTGACTTGCAGCTAAGATAGGAAGACCGTAATCTGCATCAGTTCTCTATGTAAAGTAGAATAGAATACTCTCAAAACAAACGCAATCCTTTAACCATAAAAGTGGAGTTTATGAATATCACAGGCAGACAAATCATCACAACAATTTATGTTATCAGGCTATACAGACAAGACAGTTCCGTCAAGAATCAAGCAATTATCCAAACTCACTAGCTACAGCCAACCCTATGCATCTTTCCAGGGAATTTGTACTTCACACCAAAAGAACATGACTTTAGAGCAGGAGAATTTGTGGGTTGCAACTGAAGCTATTGCCCTACATGTTCTGATCACCCAAATAACAGGCTCACCTATATATGGAAAACTAAGCTGTTAAGGCAGTCCAATCATGCATCGAAAACAAACTAAACCATGTTTGGTTACTAAATGCAGATGATACAAAACCATTCCTTTTTATGCTGTAACTGACTGTGCTCAAATTCACCAGACCAATTAAAATAAGATCTCAACATATTGAGGAATAGTATTTTAACCTAACAACCAAGGAATCAAATAAGCACTTGTTCTTCATCTAAATATCATGTACAGCATTGATATAAGATGAAATTGCTCTAGTACAGAACCAGAAACACATACGTGCGTTGAGAAATATATAAAAACTGCATCTTTTAGTGCTTGCGTTACAAACTGGACATGCTTCTTCTGGACTCAATCAGATTCCAATTTTATGTGCATAACAGAAAAGAGTTACAAGAAAAGGCAAAACTTTACAGAATTTTAGTTGCAATAGGCAGGAAGAGAGCCAAAAGTAACACGAGACCTTCAAAGTTGACAAAAAGGATTGGATATCTCACTATAAAACAGGGGAAAAAAGTAATCGTACATGATGGTAGATATAACAGAGGCATTCTGGCATAAATCGTAAATTTGCAGCCTCCCCCCAGATAAGAAGATATAAGCCCATGTATAACAGCTTCCTTTGCTGCACTTCTTGTTGGATTGTCGGCAACCTGCAAATGGAGACAATAATGGAATAAGAAGTCTAAAAACCAACAAAATGAGGCAAAAGAATGTAAAGATACAAACAAAAAGCAGAGTGTAGAATATTAACTTATGGAGGAGGAGGTGAATTCACTTACCAAAGACTACTCTTGCGACCAAGATACTTACACCATTTCTTGTAGTTTTTGAAGAGCTTTTTCATAACTTCTGTAAGTGCCTCGTCATCCAACTAGAATACAAAGACATACAGGACAGATCATCAGAACACGGGCGATCCCACAAAAAAAAGTAGAAGAAGTTGAGGGGTGGCAGTTTAGGTGAAATTATGGAAGTGAAGTACTTTGGGCTGCTGATCAGGCTTTGGAAATTGACGAATGTGCACATTTGCCAGCAACAAGATTAAGTGTTCCCGCTGATTTGATACATTATGCTTCTGTAGATGAATAATACTTCAGCAAATAAAATCATTACAAGAAGCAATGAGCAATGCTGTTCATCTCTAAGTCGCATATGCAACCATTTGGCCATGCCCTACTTCTCAGTCATCCATGTATATACACATACAGCTCTAGCAGAAGCAGCACTTACCTGAAAACCAAACATAACCTGAAGCCAATCTAAAATATCCTCATCAACTTTTTTCTTATGACCCTTAGGCCATGGTAGTCCTCTAATATTACGAAGTGCGGAAACTGAAGCTTGAATCTGTGACAATGCAAAAGGTCCATAAATATGCCGAATATTGGCCCTTAGCTATAATTTGATGAAATTACTAGAAACGAACCTCAGGATATCCCATAATTGCTTGACTTGCACTGTCAGGATCCAGGGGTAGTATATTATAAGGGACATAAATTGCTGTCTTCTCTGTAACCTTTGTGTGAGCTTCCAAAATCTACATCCATAAAAACTAGGGATGTATAAACGGTCGGAAAGATGTAAGATCAAGGAAATAGGAAGCATCTATATCTCTGGAAAAAGTGGAGACTGCTATCATAATCTGTTATGACTAAAGGAACTCTTTTTTGAGTATGAATTGAGGAACTTGTCTTCGGCGTGAGCAAAGGGACTTGTCATTAACAGGTTGAGTAACTATTGTAATTGACTCTCTTTTTCTTTTCCTTTTGCACTTCTTTTGCAGAAGAAATGTACATGGAGAACTGAAGCAATTAACAGGATGAAACCTCCTCAAGCAGATGCATAGAAAAGACTTCCTCTGCAAATTGCCAGTATACTTTCCTGTACAATCAAGATTATCTATGATCTACAAGGAAAGAAAGTAGAATACCTCATCAGCCACTTCAACTGCTTCTGTCAAATTAACGGCCTTCAAGACCTCAAAAAGTACAGCAGCAGTTTGGTATGCTTTTGTGAGTCGAGCACTGGACAGAAAAGAGATCATAAAGAAGCATTAAGCAAGGAATCTGCACTTAGCTGTTAAGAAATAAATGCCCACGACTGCAGATAACCTACCGATCAGCTTTATCAGCAGCATGCAACGCCTGAATATACTTCCTGTAGTAGTGCTGATAGAAACTCTGCATTTCTCGAGCATCACTCTTTGTCCTTCCAGCTAATGTTGTATCATTTTCCTGTCAAGATATCCAGATTATACGAATTTGCTCAGGCAAACTTAATTGGAAAATGTAGGAATAGAAATGGCTCATTCATCTTTAGATGAAGACAAGCAGCAAGAATATGTTTGGGTAATCCAAATATGGTGGATTAGCCTGATAACAAAGTCCTCTTGCTGATACAAGCACTAGAATATTCTAAAGTTACATCGAGTAACTAGACACAATTTTTTCATTTCAATTTCATGAAAATTAGACATTACCCTTTCCAAACGTTGAAGCAGGGCTGTTTTGAACTGACGGACTCCTCGTCCACTTGATGTTGGATCCAAACGGTGAGCTTTCTCAAAGGCATAAAACCGACCTGAGTCCCCCAGCAAGGCCATTAGAGTATGTAATATGGTGTAAATACATTTCATTCATTCCCTTCTAAATGCCTCAAAATTTTCAGTACTAATCATCTACTAAAAGACAAAATTTGTAACAAGTGAATTTCAGGAAACCATATAAACATTAGCATGTCTAAACAACTTATCATCCTTCCTATAGTCACAAAAAAGGAGGGCGATAGCATTAGTACCACAACATTTAACTAGTATTTGATCCCTGTATGACTTGTGCAGACTGAAACACTAGTTTGAGATTAAGAAGTGTAGCATAACAGTCAGTAAATTAATAGCATTTAAACTCATATTTTCTTCTCATACCATGTTGGTACAACATTATCAGCTGAACAGCCATACAACCTTCAGTATTCAAATTCATCGAGACATGCACTCAGCTCTTACAGCCAATTAGTTGATATCCACCAACGGTTTTTAGATGATGGATTGCTTAGATGTCATATACACATATTTGTGTAATAAGTAACAACCAACACAAGGATATTGAAATGGTCATGGACTCACAGAGATAAGCGACCCTGGGATTAGTTGGCTCGACCTCATTGGCAACACGTAGAATTGGTGCAATCTCTACCAGTGATGATGGAACCACCTCACTGTCCATCATAGACTCCCCTAGATTACCAGCAGTCTGTGTCCGCAGAATACGCCTCTGCGGTTGGAGGTCCGATCCCCTCCTCTGGTAAGCCATCCTTTTTTAATTTATAATCCCAACAACAAAATCAAATTACCCTACAATTCACCTGTCAAAACCCAAAATTGAAATGAACAAAATGTCACACCTTAACTATTTAATAAGAATTTGAACACTAAAAGACAAGAATTTCAGCTCTTCAGCTTTAGTGGCCTGAGAAAAAGAGTCGCCGCAGAGGGAAAAAACAGAAAGAAAGAAATTTCCACTCATCTCTTTCTAACTCCAAGAAGAGAACCACTTAGTTTCTTTCAAGAAACATTAAAGACGTGGCAAAATTGGACTAGTCCCTCCATAGCTGCATCTTCCTTCTTTATTCCCTTAACATTTCTACTCTGATTACATCAAAATAACAGCAAAACGTATTACAGAGAAAACAGAATTTAATCATGAATGACCCTGAAAACCCATATTTGGTATCCCCTCAGAAAACAGAGGAAATACGGTATCGAAACTCCCTTTCTCGTATCCCTGAAACAATCGAAACTCGTGTTTCTTTTTCCAAAACCTCAACTTCCTTTCCAACATAAAAGTAACTGAACTCGAATTTAACCAACAGTGACTCAAACTAACACCAGGCTGCTTATCAATTGAAAAAAAAAACAGAGAAAATCCTACTTTTAATCAAGAAACAGAATTCAGCATGCTTTTCTTCTCTGTTTGGTGATCAAAGCTTACCAAAAGAACAGTACAGGTAAAGGGACTCACAGATGACTTGAGAACAGCAAAAACAACTAGAAATTTACCATGAAAGATTTTATTTCGGAAATTCTTGAAACTCTGCTGCTTCCAGAGCAGAGGAATGGGACAGTGGAGCTGCAGTAAATAGTGTCACACCATGGTTTTAATGGAACAAAACAATTGAAGTCCAGGTGTAAGGGTGTGAGAAGACTAAGAAACGACTGTAGAGAGAGTTACGTGGAAAGAGAGAATAAATGGAGAGCGAGTGAGCGAGCGAAGACAAGGCGGCACCTAACTGACATGAAGGTAAGCAGAAACATTACGGGCAAGGAAAGAAGCTAAGGCGGGCAACCGAACGAACTAGAGTCTAGAGTTTGCTAGTACTTGCTTGTAGCAATAGTGATCAAAGGAGAAAGAGTGGCTAATTATTGGGATAATATCACAAACCTCCTCGTTAGGTTTTAAAAATAATCACTTGTCTTCCCCTTATAATTGCAAAATGACTATATTATCCCTCACTGAATATATAATTGACATATCTAATAAATGAAACTCAAAAAAATTAAAGAAAAAAGAAACAAAATTCACTTTCTTCCCTTTGCCCTTTCTCCAATATTTTCTCTTACTCTTTTTTTTTATTTTGATGACTATGCAATTTTTTATTTGGAAACATAGTAAATTAATTTTGTTTATCTTTTTCTTTTTATGATTATGATAGAGTAGGGTATGATTTTTTTGTGTATTTTGCATAATTTTTATAGTAATTTAGTACAACTTAAAGGTTTATAGAATGGGTTGAAAAGAGGTTGGGGAAAAAAATGTTCATAAGAAATCGATTTTGAGAAAATAGAGTTGAATTAGTGCTAGTGTATTTATTTACAAATGTTTTTTTTATTTTCCAAATTTATATTTTTATAGACTATAGTTTTGTGATGTGATGGTACTATTAGAGATTTTTTTTAGGTTGTGATTTTTTTTTTTTTGAGTAAACAAAGTGGTTTAAGAGCATTTCATTTAGTAAAATAAGCAAAAGAATAATTTAGGGTTTTAAAATATTTTGCTATGCAAATAATAAAAATAAAGGAAATAAATAAAATTTTTAAAACTTTAGGGATACTAAGTGATATTGAGAGAAACCTCAGCGAAGGTTCCCAATATTATCCCCTATTTATTTTGGCGCTTTTAAGGTTTTCACTCTTGAGGAGGAATATTTTGTGGGGATTAAGGTTTTTTTTTTAACTTCCATGAAATTGGGTAGCAAATTCACACAGTTTTGGTCGGTTTCTATTTGTTTGAGGTTTAGGAATTTCATGAGTTTTAAATGGGATTGCAGCTTCCAAGGAATAAGAATGCCAATTCGTGGATAACAACCATATTTTTAAATTTATACAACGATATAGTGAGTGTAACTCATTTATTCACACAACGTTTTTAAAAAAAAAAACAATCTGTAATCGGCACGTTATGATAGAGTTCATGTGTTCATATTTTAAAAAAGTAAAATTAATTTAAAAATATATATAAATACAAGATAAAGTAATAATTGTTAATATGTAAATTCATGTAATAGGTGTTATAGGATAGATGTGATCTCAATGTACTAACGATGGCTCATTGAATACCCGTTAAAAAAATCTAAAATCAAAAACAAAATCAAAAAATGCATATTATTTTAAGCTCTTGATTTACGTGAGCTCCTATACTAAGTTTGACTTGCCATCGTCACAAATTTGAATAAACCATTAATGTGTAATAGTTCATATGTTTTAAGATTAACAACAGGAGTAAAATTAGGTGATTTCATATGTTCAAAACCTTACCGTTACAAAATTTCACTGCATAAAGTGGATTATTATGGTAAAACATAGTAACATTTTTTGTGAAAAAGTATACGTTGCTTGGGGGTTTAAAAGCAAAAAAGAATGTTGATTTGTTGTGTATTCTTGTGGTCCTTTATGCAAAAAGAACCTATTCTCCTTCCGGGCCGCACTAGCCCTTTGCCATAAACGATTATTCCACACTAAATGGCATATCTTATCTCATTAAAAGGCGACTTCCTATCTTGTGCATTATTGTGTTTTTGTTTAAAAAAGCATCACACAGTCATCAACTGCCTTTTCCACGGACAAGGACAAGAAAGCTTCAAGAATTGCACTCTTAGATAAAGGGATCAGTGCTAAAAACCATGCACAACATAATATAGCAAAAGTATACGATATGTCCAAAAGCTAATCCAAATGGCCAAGCAGGCAGTCTTATTAAACTTCCTTCTTGATTGAGATTTTGGGACCCACATTCTTTGGGACTCGGGGGACGGATCGGAATAGTGTACCACTTTTTAAACAAGTTGTAATTATTTTTTAATTATCCGTACATATTTACAATAGGAGTGCAATATTTTGTTATTGTTCATGCGCGTTTCATGCATAATAATAATTGCGTCTGTTATGAAATTTTACAAGTGATTCATGTGAAATTACGAAACATAGTTTGTGTGCAATATTTTGTTATTGTTCATGCGAGTTTCATGCATAATAATAATTGCGTCTGTTATGAAATTTTACAAGTGGTTCATGTGAAATTACGAAACATAGTTTGTGTGCAATATTTTGTTATTGTTCATGCGCGTCTCATGCATAATAATAATTGTGTCTGTTATGAAATTTTACGGGTGGTCCATGTGAAATTACGAAACATCGAGAAAATATTACAACATTTCGATCGAATGGTTGTGAACAACTGTCCATGACCCGAGTCCCATAGTTTGTGCGCATACACAGGGCAGAAATGAGTCAAATGACATCACCATGCACTAGAATGTGCAGCCAATGCTGAGATGACAGCAGTAGAAATAACATCAAAGAAAAATAAAAGCTTGACCGACGAAATGAGAAACTCTTGGTAGTATTTTTGGCTTTGTGATCTTATGACATGTTTTGACCGAAATGAGAAACTCTTCGTCATATTTTTGGATTGGGCCAAAAATTCAATGCGTGGATGGAATATGAAAAAATTCATGGTGTGTGAAATGTACCCTACAGAGTTACTTATCCCTGCTTTCATAGGTGTCCCAAATTGGGTCCATTAGTTTCGTACAAATTCGACATGGTGCTGAGGATTTTCTAGCCATGGTAATCTGGCCATATTCCCGATTTTAGAGTCATATTTACTCTGGATAACTAAGATGAGACAAAATGGGTTTTTGATGTGAGAGAGGTTTGACTCTCACTCGTCTCTTTCGCCTTGTGTTAAAGTGGGGACAAAATTGTTGGGCCGAAATAGACCATTCGTAAACAATAATGAACACCGACCTATTTCTTGGACAAAGATTATCTCATAAAATTCCATATTGGAGTCTGGATCAAGATAAGGAGCACCAAGCACTGCATATGACCAAGCGAGTAAGGCAGTCGGCAGATTCTCATGATCACCTTTTCCAGTGTAAGATATTTGATAATATATACTCCCTCGTCCATTTTGATAATCCTAGTTCTTTTTTTACACAGTTTAAGAAAAGGTAGTTAACTTTGTTGATCAATTTAGGTAGCTATTTTTCTAAAATACCCTCACATTAAATAGAGTACAACTTTATGGGAACTTGAATTGATGGTAAAAAAAGAATCAACTCTCATTAAATGGGGTAAATTTATAGTAACAACAACTTACATTGAATAAGGGCATTTTAGGAAAATTAAAATACAACTACATTTTTCAATTAGAAAGTGGGCTACAATTTGGGACAGACGAAAAAGGAAAACAAGACTATCAAAGTGGGACGGAGGGAGTATATTCCAATTTTTTTTGTTAAAAAAATTTAGATGTGTACGACTTCAGTCATTACTATAGATTAAAGTATGTCTCTGTAACCATAGATCGTGTGCAGGGTACAATCTTAACATCAGTAGTAGCAGAATTTGACTTTTTTTATAAGAAAAAATTAATTCGTTGTTGCGGACTGATCAACTTGTGTTGGCTGATAATACATACATTTCATTAAGTAATCTAAATTTTCAAACATTTTCCTGTAGTTCTGGGAATTGAGACTGATCTGGAAGACTTGAGTGTTGGTGAAATGACATCTTTTTGGGGCTCTAAGATGCACGTTACCATGTCATTGTCAATATTTCATGTGTTCTTTTTCTTTATTAAAGAGATTATATTGCGGGTCATTATCATGTATCATTCGTCATTTATTTTTATAAAATCTGGTAGGGCCTTAGAGGTCATCTTATAAAGCAGCTCAAGATAAAAAGGATTCATTTCACTTGTATTTTCCATTTGATAAAGGAGTACAAACTTTTAGGCTGCACAGCAATTCTTAAAATCTTGTGTATCCAATAGACAGCAATAAGTACTCCCTCCGTCCCACTTTGATAGTCCTATTTCTTTTTTCACACAGTTTAAGAAAAAATAGTTAACTTTGTTGGAAAAATAAATTTAGATTGTTATTTTCCTAAAATACCTTCACATTAAATAGAGTACAATTTTATGGGAATTTGAATTGATGGTAAAAAATGAATCAACTCTCATTAAATGGGGTAGGTTTATAGTAACAACAACTTACATTGAATAAGGGCATTTTAGGAAAATTAAAATACAACTACATTATTCAATTGGAAAGTGGACTACAATTTGGGACAGATGAAAAAATGAAACAGGACTATCAAAGTGGGACGGAGGGAGTATTATTTTAGGGGTATATATAAATGTCTTGTGAGCATTGTGAATGCAAAACTCTCTTCATGGAACTTCACATTTTTTAGTACTACATTGATAAATTTATTTGTGCAACAAAAGGTTTGCTAAACAAAATTTTAATTTCACCAGCTGTATATCTTATTATGGGAAACTCCTACTCTCACAAGAGTGTAGGGGGAAAAAGAAAAAAAGATAGCTTGAGAGTGGAGCCAAGGATTTTATAATCATTTAGTTAATATTCAAGTTCAACCAACTAAATTGGGACTTTTGGATTCTATGAACTAAAGAAATAAATCAATTTTGTCCACATTGCTCAAACACCTAGTTAATTTCATATACCACTCGAACAACACCTCACCAATAGAATAAAATATGAAGACAAAAAAAAAAGGTTGAGCTTTAGGTTGCCATAAAAAAAGATGATGGCTTTTTTTTTTTTTTTTTTTCCTTTTCAGACCAAAGTGTTTCACTTTTTGATAATAATAAAATTATATGCTTTTACTCTACTTCTCATTTTATTAGGTAGAAGTCCCAGAATTAGAGATCCTGAATTCTAATTCGCCTTCCTCCTTCTCTCACTTCTTATATCCCACTTCTCTACTAGAAAATTTTTTTTTTTTTTTAAAAGAGCGAATTGCGCGAAATGTCACTAAACTATTTCAAAGTGCCGGTTCTGGTCACTAAACTTTTTTATTAGCGCGAAATGTCACTGAACTAATAAATCTGTACCGTTTTGGTCACTCCGTGTATTTGTGCCGTCAGGAGAGACGGAAATCAACTTTTTGAGGGGCAAATTCGTCTGCACAGCCTTAGTGGGAAGAGATTCATCTGGTAAGTGAAAGGTTTAAGTGTGGGGCTTTGGAATGTTGGTAAAATTTTGAGAAAGGGTGGTTATATCCAGCAATTTCACAGGTTGATTTCCGTGAAAATAAGTTCACGTATCAAACCAACTATTTTCATGTTTAGATTGATAGTTCAAGAAATTAACATATTTTTAGTCTCCAGACTATTTTGCTAACACTTCTGCTCTCTTATATTTCCGTGAGAAATATAAATTATGCTTTGTAAACGGCACACTTTTTTTTTTAACATTAGGGAATTTTGTGTATGCTGAAGCGAAGGAAGGTATTTGCACTGGGGCATTTACAGAATTCCTAAAATATTCGGTCCTCAATAGCAAGGGGTTTTTGAAGCTTGAAGGGACTGAAGCGAGGGGTTTTATGAAGCGGCAAACTTTTTGCCGAATGGGAAGGGGTTTCGGCTGCCTCAGAGAACCTCGACTCGGGTAACTAAATCGCCGTTCCTCATCCCCTTCGCCGCCGTTAGAGCCAGAAAATTGGACCTTTTGTAACTGCAAAAGGATGATGCGAATAGCTGAGGCTAGAAAAATGAGATCTTTGGGCTCATCATACGCTTGTCTGGAGTCTTTGAGTTATCAATTTCTGCAAAGATGCTTAGTCAGCGGAACTGCAAAAGGGAAATCTAAAATCAAAGGAGCACAGCCATTGAAGAGATCGAAGGTAACAACCAAGAAAGGAACTAGGTCGGGTGATTCGAATCAGAAAGATGGTGGGCCCAGAAGAAAATCCGAATTTGATGAATTGGTCGACGAGTGCTTGGCTTCGACTTCCCCAATTAGATTCTTGAAGCCTAAGGAAAAAGCTAGGGAAGCCGAGAGAGAAAAGATGGGGCTGAAAAGTAAGGTAATGGAAGAACAGGAGAAGAAATGGAAGAAAATGAAGAATGAATTTGATTCCCCATTTTTGATGGGTACCCCAGGATTGGATTTGATAAAAATTTTGAGAAAGGGTGGTTTACCAACATTTTACCCCTCAACATTTTGAGAAAAGACTGTGCAGACGAATTTGCCCCTCAAAAAGTTGATTTCCGTCTCTCCTGACGGCACAAATACACGGAGTGACCAAAACGGTACAGATTTACTAGTTCAGTGACATTTCGCGCTAATAAAAAAGTTTAGTGACCAGAACCGGCACTTTGAAATAGTTTAGTGACATTTCGCGCAATTCGCTCTTTTAAAAAAACCTTCTTATGTTATGTATTTTCCTTTATTTTTTTGGAACAAATTGTATATTGGGACAGGAAACTACCAAGTTAGCAAACAATTGGCAATACCTGGACTGGACCACCAAAGTGGCAAACAGGGCCAATTACTGTCAATGATCTCATTCTACTTTCTTCAACAATGAATTACTTCTGCCCAAAGAATTTAATGGGATTGTGCCACCCGTCCCTCCCTGCTCAATCATATTGCACTTGATAGCAAAACTCCGATAGGAAAGATAAGGCCCAACCACCAAGAAATATCCCATTCATCTTTTGCATAAAAGTAAATGAAAGTGTTAGATTTTTTTTAAATTTTTTTCTTATATTCTAAAAAGACCATTTTCACCTTAGTTTCATATTGGAGAACGCAATTGGTTTTGCTAGTGCTAAAATACTCAAAATTTTGTTCGTTCCTATAGCATAGTTTTTTATGAGGAAAACATCAAAATCTTCATCAAATGACCATATAATTGTAATTATTCCTATTGGTCATAATTAAATGTGCTTCCTTCTGTTTTGTTTCCAATATATAAAAACACAAACATAAATACTAAGAAGAATTTAGGTAAACAATTGAAAATATTATGCTTAACAAATTTGCTAAAATAATAAGAATCAAATGTCGTTTATCTATTAAAGGTAGACAACTAAATAGGTAGGTAATCTCATTATAACATGTATATTTTTACTCTCTTATTTTGCTATGCTATCGAGATGGTGGATAATCAATTTCTATGAAAATAAAAAGCATTGGATGAAAAGTAAAAAAATGGATTAAGAGAGGGTATAACTTTAGGGTGAGGGTTGGGTTGGGTGGTACGGGGGAGGGAGTGTAAGTGAGAGGTCTCGGGTTCGAGACTTCGAGTCCTCTTACTTATGCCTAAAAAAAAAAAAGAGGGGTATAACTTTCAAAAAGGCAAAAAAAAAAAAAGAATAAAAGAATAAAAATCTCCCACAAGGAAAAAGAAATTAAAAAAAAATGAAGACAAGAGACTTCAGTATTCAGCTAACCGGGGCACGTCCTCTGGTCTCCAACTGTCCATTAACTGTATTAGCCCGTGTTTGTCTTTTCTCAAAAGGAAACTTGGGTATTCTGCCAAGAAATCTTCTGCAATCACGAAAATGGCAGAAGGTAAATCATCACAAGAAGCACCTTCTCCTCCTGCTGATGCTCAGCTCTTTGGTCTCCTGTCCAGTCTCCTCCAACAGGTATCTGCATTCTACACGGAACTTGGAATTAATACTTTCTTGGGATTTAAAGATTCCTTATCTGAGTTCAGGTAGATAGATTTCTTTATGGGATTTTTTTGGTCAACGTCAATTTTAAGTTCTTTTATTGGTTTTTCTTCTTTTTTGGTCAACGTCAATGCTTGATTCTGGATTTTTCTGAATAGGCTCTGTTATCATTTTTCCTTTTTCCTTTTCTGTTTGTGTAATCAAGATTTTTTCGTTTTTGTACGTCTTGGATGTATATTCTTTTTCCGAGCTTTTAGGAGGGGAGGAGAAGGGAGGAAATGAGACATTGAGGATTGAATCCTGCATGTAAGTCGAATAACTTAAAAGAAGGAGATGATGTGTTTGGTTCCTTGAGAGAATTTCAGTTGATGTGAAAATGGAAAAGTATTTTGTAGGAAAATAGGGCCTATCATACTTGGAACTGGAATTTGAATTGTATACTACAAAATTTTAGCTCAATTTTAGTAGAATGTGAATCCAATTCCAGCTCCAATTCTAATTTGATTCTTAGCTGCCCTTGTTGGTTGATATCCCTTCAACTGGTGATGTAGATAGTTAGTATAGTGCTTTATTAAGTTCTTCCTTGAGAAAAGGGATAAAAATAAGTTCTTGATTCATTTAAGATGACTATTAATCTTTTAAACACAGCTCATCCAAAACAGAAGAAATTTTCTGAATAAATTCCCCGTGTCACCTTATGCTCCCATTCATGCTTTGAATTTGGAGTGCTGTCCAAAGACTCAGTTAGGAATGGATTTATGGGCATGATTTTTGAAATTATCACGTCTGTAGTTTTTCACTATGGAGGAAAGTGTGTTTGATGCCTCTCTAGCCATATGTTGTATACCCACACAAGTGTTTCTTTTTACATCTCCAACACTGCCATTGATCCAAAGTCTATCAGTAAGTTTCTGGTTAGATATGTAACTTGTATAAAACTACTGTATAGAAAGAATATTTGAAGAACGAGTTACTATGTTCTCTAGTCTCTACATTTTAACAAGGCACACAAATTAGAAGTGGGAACTAGCACTGGTTTCTTCATTCTATTTTTGCTTCCTCAGCACTCAATTTTCTGATACAGACAAGACCAAGATTGAAAATGATATTGAGCAATCAACCAAAGTAGGTGCACCTAGGGAGGTTAGATCTCTAAGTACTTATTTTGTCAAGTGATGTTGAAGGGGTTCACCTTTCTTACAAATGTCATCTTTTATGGGTGTCTTTCTGATCGAGTAGAACAGTTTAGGAATCCTGTAGGCCAGCAAGGTAACAGTGAGTTTGTTTGCATATTCTATTTGATGGGAAGGTATTAGCAGCCCTTTCGTTGGTAATCTACATGTAAAATGGTAAACGAAAGAACATGTGTTGATTTGTTGCATTGCTGGATGGATATCTGTAGTGTGCCTCACGTTGAGAAATGCTGTTTTGGTGGCTAGATTTCTCTCGAGCTTAAGGAGCAATTTTTGCAATTCACGTATTACTTGACTCTCCCATTACTGGAGTTTGCAGAGTCTGTTTTATTGTTGTAGTAAGCTTAATGGGGACACATTTTGGGGAACGTATACATTGTTGAGATGGTCTTTTAAGTGAAAGGAAAAGAAGCAAAGCTTGACAGCAGCTGCACTTTTCTATTTAACTTAGGGAGCTATACTTCACAAAGGACTGGGAGGTAATAGCTTGGTTCAGATTGTGCTCTTGTTGAATTATTGGGACTGATAGAGAAAGAAGCGATATCCTGCAAAGCACTTAGCTATTTCTGCCCTTTCATACTATACGTTGTCTTTTTCTGCACATACTGCATCCAGCTTAGCCTTCAACATTTTTTACTTTAGCACTTCTTCTGCTGCTTGGCAATTCGGGTAAACACTTGACATTTCCAAATATGGATATGCTTAATAGTACTTATTTTCAGATTGGTTATTGGGTGCTACCAGGTTTGAGTAGCACTTTGGACTTTAAGGTCTAAAATCTCCAATTTGGTGAAGGAGGGTACTGAGATATAAATATTTGTAATTGCCATTGCTGTAATTATTAACGGATTCAAAGGTATATGTTGTAGTGAAGATTGAAGAGGCATTATGTTCCTATCTGCAGGTTCAGGGTTTTATGTGCAAAAGTTTAAACCAAGAACTTCTTTTTTGTGGGGTATACATAGGTTTTCAGTCACAAGTATATAGAAATTTAAAATGTTATCGATTGTTTTACTGTCCATCCATGACCTGCATAGCTTTGATACCTTAACCAAAATTCACTTCTTTATTGGAGTAAGGTAGGAATTATTTTATTATTAAATTGGTTTGAATGAAAGTATGAGCCCAAAATTCTTACCTTTAAAGCCATTTTGCATCTTAGAAATGGTTCCTTTGGGTTACTAAAGTGATTTAATGACCATCCAACAACCCCATCCCCATCTGAGGGAAGGTTATAAATATGAAAAGAAGCTGGTCTATTGCTTCATCTTGACAAGAAGAAGAGAGAGATTGGGAGGGAAGTGAGGTGCAACCCATTATTGCTGGCTAAAATATCTGATTAAGAGTCCTGCTATGGATTGCCACCATTTTTTTTTCTCCTCTTGTAACTCATGATTAGCTTCCCAGCTCTTTGAGAAGTTCTTAACCAAGGGTGTATACCATAATAAACCTTTTCTTCTGTGTAGGATGTGTTTGAGAACAACTTTTTAGGAAGGATAAAACCATACATAAGTAAAAATTGCTTCAACAAATTTTACTAACTCATGACTCAAATTCAGATGCAGCATACTAAGATGCCTTTGACTGTTATTGGGTCATAATCTCTTCCTGCCTAATTTGTTTCTTGACATTTCGGTTGGTAAACTGTGTTAGCACAGTTTATTTGTGAGTTGGGCACTTCTCTTTTGGTATTGGGGATTCAGCTGAGATGTATTCTGTTCTGTCTAAGATCATTAATGACAAACTTTTACAGGTTGAATCATTAACCAATCAAGAGGAAGTAGAATTACGTGCCAAGATTGAAGCCTTGGGATCGGAGGTTACTAAAGTCCCTTCAAAATCTGCGCAAGATCTTGATGAGGTAGTCTTTAAGGCCGTTTTCCAGCCAACTAAATGCTTTGAAGACAAGATTGATTATTTCACAGCTCTCAGCAGTATAATTTGCCGGCATAATGCTTTTACTGTTTTATTCACCTCTGTTGGTTTATTGTGTTTTTATTTAGATTGAAATAGCAAAGGAGCTGGATAAACTGTCCTCAAAACTGGATGATGTTGACAAAATGATATCCTCAGATCCAGAGGTGCGATCTCTCCTGAGTAGTACAGCTGATGTGTGGATGCCAGTCATCACAGCAAATTCCAATGAAAGACGTAATTTTACAGCTACTTTTGCAGATGATAATCATGAAGTGCAAGGAAAAGATTCCAAATAGATTTGTAATTTAGATTGTTGTTTTAATATTTTGGTAGAAAATTGTACAACTCTTTGAGAAATTTTAATTTTATTAATTACCTTGTTAATAAGAATAGATAGTAAACATCCCCCATCCCACGAAGGGTTGTGACATGGTGCATTTCAATTTTCAGCAACGGGTATTACATGGTTCTTATTCTTGTTGCTTGGGCATTTCCATCCTTCAGAGAGAAGCCCCCTTTCCACACTCGGTTCACTTAATCATGCTTTTCGGCAACTTAAATCATGATGAATAAGCAAAATGACAAGAGCGATGGGTAAGCTGGGTAGGGAATGTTTTCCAATTTCACAAAAACAGATGAGGAATAGTAAAGGGTGATTGTTAAAGAGGGATTGAAGTGGCAGTGGTAGAGTTCTCTGTGTGATAATGGTAGCTCATATTCAATCTGATCTAGATCCCTGATGTTTTTGACCAGAAAAAATGGTGGCATCAAATGAGCACTGCTGAAGAAAAAAAAATTATCAGAACATGCTGAGAAGGTAGAGTAAAAGGGGGCTTTCATCAGTGGTCTGGTTGAAGAAGGAAGCTTTTGATGTTTCAATGCCAGCCAAAGTCTCCAGAGTGAATTGCATTACACTTTGCGAATATGAACAGTTTGTTAAAGGGATTCTGTGATTTCATGCTTGGAAATAGAAAATATTGGATTCCAAAGCGATGGTCAAGAAAAGTGAACCTAGCTATTGAACAAAGTTGCCTACATAAAGTACAAATTTGATGTCATTTGGATGGAGGTGCGCGGACAAATAGACCAATGAGCCACAGTACAATAGATCCAATGATCCAACATAGAACGAAAAATACAAGAAAACCAGCCAAAATGGTCAGGAATGGAGGGCCTCGGGCAGTTTCGCCATTCTTCCTATCAGATCCTTCTGAGGGATTTGTCTTTGATGCACACGTAGGAAGTAACTTCTGCCCCAGTTTCAGTGTTACAGAATTCTTCAACCTGAATACAGTTACAATGTAGCTAGTTACTGCTTCTGCAATATGATCACATTTCGGAGAATATCAAGTAGACTAAAAGCATAGCAGGACACTTCTACAGAAAGCGAATTGAAAAACACTTGTGCGCCTTAGAAACAGTTTTTTCAAGTCCTCCACCTCTTTCATACAAAAAAAATACTTAACTATATACTTATTGGCTATCAATTAACATTATATGTTTAAATTGAAATATTCCAACTTTGCCCGAGAAATGGACCTGAAGAAACCGAAAAGAAGTGTGGAAGCTGCTAAATAGAACTGCTGTAAATCTACTATGAACCCTTGATACATAATAACTATGAGATAGTGTTACATAAATCCAACTCCTTGAATAACTCAAGAACACGCAATACAAACTCTTGAGTCGGCCACAGGCACAATGCGGCCACAATTTATTCAAAAATCATAGCGTTTAAAAGGATTGTTCGAGACACTCAAAATTTCGACAGCATCCCACAACACTTTCCATCTTAATTTTGTATACACTAGCATGCTTGATCATTTCAAAACCTCAGAACACAGCCTGTCAATTATAGATTGGGAGTGCATGAAACAGACTAATCAATTATCTAAAATAACCCAAGCTATTAATAACCTTCTCCATGGTATTTAATCCCAAAGTATAACCAATATTTTTGTTTCAGAATAATATACTCAGCATGAGAGAAGCAACATTTGGTATACATTGCATCAAAATTTGGCTCTCATTAGTTGTCTGCAGCTACTGCATAAGGTAATCCTCTGTTTCATTGTACCTCTACACAATGTTTCTTGAGGTAATTACTTGATTCTATAACTTAACAGCTAGGCGAAGTAGAAAGATAATTGACACATATCTGCAATCAGATATGAGGTCGAATGTATCACCTCATACATATCAAAACTGAGCTTAAGGGCTATTTACTGAAATATCACTTGTTTCATTCAAAATAAGAGAAAAATAATACAAGCCTTCCAAAAAAAATGGAAGTTGATGTCTTGAAAGTTGATTTTAAAGTCTGACTTATGAGAATCGACTTTAAGTGGACTTCCCAGAAATCCTTCCTACTCCAGGTTCTCAACAATAGCAGTGCTTCCCAGAAATTCATGCATTCCAGTCCGTCCTTTGCTATAAGAACGTGACCTAATCTATCTCTTCTCCAACAAGATGGCAGGAGAAAAATTGAAGTGCCAGATTCTTGAATAAATCTAAATCAGTTGGCATTTTTCGGTTTCTTTCCTCTTAAAGAAAGACAGATGGACCAATTAGGAGGTAGAGGAGAGACAATTTCCCTGGAGCCTCTGCTTTCATTTTTCCAAAAACTCAAGCCCAAGTGCCCAACCAGCTTAACCCCTCATCCTTAAAACCACATTTCCCACCATATAATCTAGCGAATTTATATGGTAACTTTAGGGTTAACAAATGCATCTTTTCACACTAAATCTCAGCTCTGAAAACACAGCAGCAACGCATACACAAAGCACAGGCCCACCAACTGGTTGATTTCGTCTAATCACAGTTTTTCTGTCAAAGATTACGCCTTTCCACTACATTCTCATATTGCACGTCAAATTTTCTGCCCATTTTCAACATGATTTTAACTAGTATCCTCATATTATATCCTACAAACAAATTTTTATTCTATTTATTTTTTTCCAAAAAAATTTGTAGTATACTAAAAAAAGCCTAAAACTTTCACAAGATATACATGCATCTATTTCTTGAAACACAATAAAATAACTAAAATAAAAACTACCCAAATGGCATCAAATCTTCCCAAGTAAATATATTTTAGAGTATTAGAGTGAAAGAAGTGCACCTGAAGTTGACATAGGTAGGTGGGGCATTTTGACAAAAATGGAGGAAATGGATGCAGGGAGCGGTATCGAATCTAACACTGGAGCAGTAGAAACCTGGAATAGATTTAGATAGTCGGGCAGAGCAATTCATTTTAGCAAAATAGATATGGAAAAATTTTGAGCTTGAAAAATCGGTGATGAGATAAATAATAATGATAATTTTATTTTTAAATAATGAATAAAATAATAAATTTTTTAACAAATAATAAAATATTAAAAATATATATGTAATTTTACTATTAATATATATTTATATAAAATTGAACTCAAATCGGCTCGCTAACTAACGAATTTAATATTTTTTAGTTTGATTTCGATTTGATCAACTTGATCTCGACTTGAGTTCAATGTTGACCGAACTCGAGTCAAACTCGGATTCGAGCTGCTCGTGATCGACTCATGAGTGATTTGATTTGTTTGCAACCTTATATTTGGATGAGTTAAATTTGCAATTTTTTATGATTTTGTGCACGTGTGTGTTTTTTTTTCTAGAGAAGAAGTTTAGTGAATTTGGGTTTAATCATTTCAACAAGTCACGACTTGCCATACCATTCTTTGTAAGAAAGTAATCTGATTCATCCTTACTAATTCAACTAAAAGTTTACAACTAATTTATAACGAAAGACAATACTCATGAAGTAGGAAAATTATTTTGCAAGAAAGAAATGTATAAAATATTTAACTGACAATACAATATCCACATTAAATGAGAATCAAATAGGACGAGGTCAGAAGGGAAAAACTGATGTTTTAGTGATTTTTTGTGCGGAATTATTGTAATGGTCTTCACATTGTTTTTAAACTTGGACCTGACATGGCGGTCTAATTGGTCGAACCGAGAACCGGCCAACTGTCCGGTCCAAGTTATCCCTAAAACCTGAAAAATAAAAAATCGATCAAACCAGGTCAAAAACCAGGTTTGATCGGAAAAAATTGAAGAATCCGGGTCAAAGTTCTTTTTTTTGAAAGGCCAAAGCATTTTTAATATTATATTTTGACCCCTAAATTGTTAAAAATTATTAATATATCTCAAATATTTCATACTTTATAAATGTTGTCTTAAAGTTTGGTGTTATTTTTCAATTAAGTCCATAATTTTAATTCTAAACTTGTTAATGTTCATTAAATAATATAAATTGCTACTCGATTGTTCTAATTTCTTTGTATTTTCTTATTAAATATATTTGAAACATCAAATATGTTTCAAATATATATGAATATACCTTTATTAATATTAATAAACTCTTAGATATTTTACATATAATATTTTAATTTTTAAATACTTTTTATTTATGATGTCATCCGATTCAACTCCAATTGAACTTTGTCGAATTCATTGATCCTTGATCCTTGAGTTCGATCGAGTCGATTCCCGATCCAAGTTTGAAAACATATCTAGTCTTCACAGTCTAGGTTTGTGTCAGAGACAGAATCATTGCCCACTAGTCCTAACAGGCAAGCTGAGCTGTGAAAAACAGTAAACCGGCGCCTTTACCCTTTATGCCTAAAAACCACATTTCTATTCTAATTGTCCTTGAAATGTTATACAGCGCACCATGGAGCTGCTATCTTCAACACGCTAGCAAATTACACAACTTGGAGTAGAAACTTGCGTTTTTAATTGATCTAGACCACTAACACTTGGTTGAACTACATAAAATTTCGAAGAAAGTATAACCAACTGAACCATGCCTCAACAGCCACTCTCTGAGTTGTAGATCGGAGATTTGAATCTCACATACAATGAAAAAAATAAAAAAAAAATACCATAACACCTCTTTAATTTAGTCAAATCTGTATATCTACTAGCCCCTTAGACTTTCCTTACTATAGAATTGAATATATTAGGTTATACAAATATTATCGTTATAGAAAAAAAAAAAAAAATCATTGAGACGACAGGATGGTTTTCAGTCGTCCAGCGCCTTGCCAACAGAAGCACTTTTACGCGAGAAACAGATAATTGCCAACCCTTCCTCAGTATACTGTTCATGCCCTCTTCAAATATGACTTTACAGATCCAAGGATGGAGGTAGAAGCAAACAATTACCAGCATTCACGATGCAAAAACTCTTTTAACAGATATATTTATTGAACGATGTAGCAATCCTTTCACATGAATAATCGATGGCGTGAACATGAAACTGGGAAGGGAAACAGACACCTAATGGCTATCTGGTCTCTACTAAAGCAAAGGAATTATATCGACAATGCAAAATTTGTTACAAATGTTCCCAATCGAATTAACAATCTGGCAGGAACCACAACCACGGAGACTCGGCCTTTCTCGAGCAAATGGTAATTTTCTAAATTAAGCCGCAGCTTTCTTGCAGTAATTCTCAAGCCACTCCATTGTAACACTTTTCGGCCTCTCAAGTGGCAATCCAAGGGCTCGGTCCCATATTAGCTAAATCAACAGTAAACCAGATGTTAATGCGTTAAAAAAGGTTTTAGTGAAATGGGATACCGAAGAAACGTAAGACGTAATGAAAAGTACCTGAGAGCAAATGCCAATAGCCCTTGACACACCAAAGAGAACCGTATAATACCTGCTCAGAATTTATTTGCAAACAAATATATATCAGAAAATTATAGATCCACATATAATTGGGACTATATACCACAGAACAAGCCAAGATCAGTGGAAAGAAAACTAATACCTTGCTTCAGTTAAACCGTAATGGTTCAGCAACACACCACTGTGGGCATCAACATTAGGCCAAGGATTTTTGACCTGAGAGGCCCAAATTCAGATTGAATTATATTAAGTGTTTAGGGACTATTTAAGCTGAAATATGGGGTCTTGGAAGCAAGACAAATGCTAATTTTCTGCCAAAGCTTCATCAAATAAAAATAGAAACAATGGCATGCAACCCAATTTGGTTGTCCAACAAAATATTACAGATAAAATGGATTACCATACGAATCTCAACCAAAATGAGCCCCCAGGTACTAATGGCTCTGGACAAATTCTTTCGTGATTATGTGCATTTAAGGATTAAGCGCTTTTAAGCAATCTACTGATTAGTAAGTTATCATTTTACCTTGCCAAGTTCTAACAGAATTGGAGGTACAACTTCATAAAGCTTCGACACCTGTACAAGGAATGAAGAAAACGTAAGTTTAGGCACTAAATATCATATTATGCATTGCAATAGAAAACCAATCCTAGATAATCACCAATTGGAATAGCGGATCATTAGGCAAGTGCTTCAATGCAAACTCTCTCTGGCATGTGTATCTTGGATCTGTTTTGCGCAAAACTCCATGTCCAAATCCGGGAACAACCTATGGTTTTCAACATGAGAGGATAAGGCACCATGCATGGAGCACCAAAACAAGTCCAATTCAAAAAGACGCCTTTGATTTCATATGGCTGGCATGGAAAAATTAAAAGGCTCTTCATAGACGCTTGAAAATTTTGTTTTAAACATAAATGCAGTGTTAAATTGATGCCCCATGCTCAATTTGCACTGGGTGCCACAATTCAATTTTGGTTCTTTGCACCTATTTCATGGGGACAAAATAAGGAAACTTCATAAAGGAACTGGTCAGAGAGATGCACCCACATGAATATGCACATATATGTGAGCCTGTATCTGCATCTGCACATACACATAGAAATATGCACGTGCACACACACACACGAGGACTGAAGTAAACCAACAAAAATGCACAAATATCATGACAATATAGTAATACCTTGCCACTGTTCAGTGTCTTCCAAACATAGTCTTTCAAATGTTCTTTGGTGATGTTCTCCCCACATTCTTCAACAACAGATTTAATCCACAGCAAAACTTCCTGAAATAATTCCAGATAGTGAGCAAACAAGGAAAATGTAAGCCTTAAATCAGATACGCAACACCAGCACACCGCTATAGATAGCAAAGGCAGATTAGATATACCTGTTATAACATGTTTCCCATGTTTCATCAGTTAGATGCAAAAGAATGCAAATAGTTTATCTTACTATGAACAAAGTCAGAGCAATCTCTGCATGTAACTTGCTATGCAAAATATTGCCAAATACCAGTTTCTGTAATTAAGTTATTGTTATGTAATGAAATACAAAAATAAGATTTGATTAATATCACCTGATTGCCAATCAAAATGACGGACCTAGGGATTGAATTAATTTCAGATCCTACTCAATACAAGATAATATATTTCCGCAAACTGATAAGTCTAGGTCATAGAAAGCACAGGGAGAAGCAACATCAATCAAGAACTCCCAGCAAGGATTTGGCTGTTCTTTCAAAGAATCAAATAGCTGCTCTCCATAAATTTTTAAGACTTTTCACAGTTTCCATAAGTTGTATGAAATGCAAGACATGATGATATAATTCCAGGTCCAAAACATGAGCATGAATTCATGCAACATGAAGCCCAATGTCCAATTATAACAGAGTAACCTAAGGTAACTTACTTAAAACATTTTCTCATTATACATGAATGCCATAGTAGCTAATAAACCAAATTTCCCAAGCATGCATAGACGAAAACTGCAAAGATTTGCCTATCTAAGCTGATTTGCACAAGGAAAAAAGAGTGGCAAAAATTTATCGGGTATAATTAAAGGACAATGGAGTAGCAAACTTGTGCCCATGGGAATTACTGGTCATAAACCTCATCACATGTATAATCCTTCTCCAAGACGCAAGGAACACTAAAAAAAGGTGCAAAAGTTATCTCAAACAGAAAGAAAACAACAAAGGAAGAAGACAGCATACCTGATTCGCCAACCCATGGAGTGGTCCAGCTAAACCATTCAATGCAGCAGCAAATGACAGATAAGGATCTGAAAGGGCACTAGCAACCTGATTTATAGAGATGCTATAGTTAGAGGAGAAAATGAAAAAATGTATGATGCTTACACGACAAGCGGATTTAATTTTACGCACACACACACACACATATATATATATATATATATTAGATGCACTTAATCAAATTTCAATCAAAAGTCCCAATGCACGTGCTGAAACCTTATTAAATTAAAAGTTCAATACTTTAGCATGCTTAATTGAGGATGAAATTCATTACCAGGTGACCAGTGTGAGCGCTAACGTTTCCACCTTCATGGTCACTGCAAGAGAGGTATAAGAAAATGTATCAAGTATTATGTTGAGAAGTTAACATGGCTCATTCGGATCACTGTTTGGTCTAAACTGTCAAAGAATCAATTGTTTATGACTTACGTATGGATGGTGACATAAAGCCTCATAAGCTCTTTCATTTCAGGGTTATCAAAACCAAGCATGTGTGCAAAATTCCCACCATAATCTAGGGAGTCATCCATCGGTATAGTTTGCCCATTCTTGTATATTCTTCACAAGTAAAATCACAAACACGTTAAGTTTGAAGAAATTTAAATTAAATCAAACACAAAGAAAAAGGATCAGTGGGAAGAAAAAGCAGATCAGAGAGATCCCAACTGCAACAAGAAACATGAGTCTACATGAAAGTGAGAGGATTAACAAAAACTATTTCAGTTTAATTAAGCAAATCCCATAATTATTTGCCTAACATATTCTGCCAAAAATGCGTGTGTGCTTGAATATGTGATCCCTTTTTAAAATCCACCCTGCGGTCCATACTTTTAGTCTCCTAAGCATCACTACAACCCTGATATATTAGTCCCACCACTCCATAGTAATTGTCCTCTTTGATCAAGCAGATAGCTATAAAATGGTACATATCATACATAAGTACTTCTTGTTTCTGTGCAGACATCCTATAATCACCTTACTGGTTCAAAAGTTTTAAACCTAATGCCTACAAAGTGCTTTGATCACAGGGATATGTTATAGAGCCTGGAAAAAATCACCTTTTTTATGCAGGAAAAATTAGGACAGAAACTCCTACAATTAGAGGCAAAGGATGAGGATTGAAATTACACAAATTAATAGCTAGAGTTAGGACATATAAACCATGTACTGACAATTTATTTTCCATAATGAAGCCCAAAGTTGTAAAATCCCAGCTTTGAAAGTGAAGAACTGGGGCTGGTTGGCAAATAAATAAGGTTACTATGCGCTGATTGCCATTTGTAGAAGTAGCAGTCACATTCTGAATGATAAACCACCATACCAATTCAAGAATTGAAAAAAAAAAAATCATAGACTTCACAAACCTGCGGTAGACATAAGAAGCAACAGTTGGAAGCTGAGCAATCAAATTAAGAGAGTCCTCATATGTCGGCTCCCAGAATCTGAAAATAGAGTAGATTAAGTGCTTGCTCAAGATGGAAGCCCAGTTTTCTGTCCAGTAAAAGCATAAGAAACTCTTACTTTGATTTGTGTATTCCCTTTTCATATGCTTTCTGGAATTCACTTTGTACCTGAAACAAGAAAAAAAGTGTTCTCAAAATTACTTCAAACATAAACCAAAAAAATAGCAGTCCGACAAAGCAGCTAAAAGTACCTGCACTACCCCTTACTTTTGCAGGTTACTCGTGAAACAAATAAAGCTTAATAAACCCAAATATGACCTTCCAAACAACCTAAAAGGTGTGCAATTTCTGCAATAATACTTCAGGCAGATATTTGACTAGTCCATTTCTCCAACATATTTGTCACTTTAAAGGACAGATGCTATAAAAAGCCCACGACTAAAATTTACAATATAGAAGAAGATCTAAGTAAAATTCTTGTCTCTAACTTATAAGAACATATCAATTAAACTATTCATCTTCATGATTGATAAGTCCACCTTATACAAAGTCGATAGGTATTAGTTGCCACATTATCTAAAATGATGACACACAGATACAAGTTCAAAAGCAATAAATCAACATGGATAGTTTCTGGAAAGAAATTGACCACTAATGAGATCATTGGCTTTTCCCTGCAGCTTTCGGTAAGTATTTAGACAGGAGCAACCATTAAAACTAAGCTACACAAATGAATTGACACAGAAAGCAAAAAGATGGACATTCTCGAAACCTCCACAAGCACCTGAACTAACAAATGAACACCCCCAAGTGAACTGAACAAAAAATAATGGCAAAACATGTTCGCGAGTGCTGACAAACCAAAAGAGAATATTGCAGTTTAGGACCCTACCTGAAGAGCCATGACCCCAGTTGCAAATTGAGTCATTGGATGAGCAGCAATGGGCAAGGCTTCAATTGTCTTATATACATGATCTGCAACCGGTAATGAAAATTAGCTAACAATCACGTTCATAAGGCTGATAGGGAAATTTGACATGGCCAACGTAACCATAATCTTAACATCTGATGCATGCAAACCTAACACGGATTAACTATAAGATATCTTGGTTGAGTAGATAAACTTTTGAGCACAAAAGATATTAATGTAGGGTATAATGATCAAATTATGAACTGTTTGTTACAAGCCTGACAGGTACTTAACCTGGAATAGTTGCACGACTTCTTAGTTCCTGAGATAATGAATCAGCTTGTTCTTTTGTTGGAACCTGCAAGAAGAGTTGAACGGCTAATTACCATGCAAGCACTAACAGAACCAGGACCAAATGGTTCATTTGCAACAAAAAGTTTTGTGACTTAAAGAGCAATAAAAGAACGGGTTTCAGAAAAATGGCATAGCATAAGAGGACCAGAAGCAACATATCATTTATACCCCCCCGCGCCCCCCCCCCCCCCCCCCCCCCAAGTATACTGATGATACAATCTGCCTACTTACTTTTCCTGTCAATAGAAGCCAGAGAAGACCCTCAGGCATTGGCTCTCCACTAGGCTTTGCTGATGGTAACAATTTCTGACATTCAGGAATAGATAAACCTCGAAAGCGGATACCCTGCCAAACAAACCAAAAAAACACACAAAAACAATGATAAAAATGGAAAAAACCACATAAAAAAAAGACCAAAAATATACTTCTATACAAGAAGCAGTCAAGTTTCCCAAAGTAATCCCACCTCATCAGGGTCTAGCAATGAAGTTTCCCAAAGTAATCCTGTCATTCCTCTCATGCCACCGAGTACCTTCCAACATGCATGACAAAATCTTATAATAGATCTTATGTGATAAATCATCTAAATAAGAATGATGTAGTCAGCTACTTCCAGTTCACGAAGAGAACAGGAGATTTTTACCATATCAACTGTAATATTTCCCAGTTGAACTTTTCCATGTTCTGACTTGAGTTTTTTCAGCCGATCCTGTAACCATAAAAAGGTAAACAAATAAACACAGCTATCACAAATCAATACTCACACTTCTTGATCGTGTGAAAATCCAACCCCAGGATGCAACTGCCAGATTGTATCAATATAAAATTTGGTGTTCTAGTACCCATAACAGAAAAAAGACCTAATGTAGACAACTGAATATTTCAGGTGCTAATACAAAAAATTCTGAAAACTCAAAGTAAATTAGAAAAGTCAAATTTACAACAAAGTGGTTTGATATCAAATCCGGAGACGCAAAACAATGTGAATGAGCACCTGTTGTTCTGGAATCAGGTCCTTTAGCTGAGAGCGAAGATCCTACGCCAAAGACAGAAGAAATTAGAGTGCCACATATACACAAAAGAACATTACCACAGAAAATGGCAAGACTACAATGGAAAGACAGAGAGAACCACCTGCAGTTTTGTAGATGATATGCCAATTAGTGAAATCAAAGCTTCCAGTAACAGTCTTTTAAAAATTTTACATAAAGGATTCAGTTCATTGCAGAGATTCTTATGCAGAAGAGCAAGCACCAAACTCCACGAGCGACAACTTAAATGGAGGTGATTTGTCCAAAGTTTAAACATTTGTTCAGCATTCATCAGGCATGACAGGAAATGCAACTTTTTACCATACTGGATCCAACACATTTTTGCATCTCAAAAGGGAAATAAATGAATTTCGAGTTTTGTTTGTTTTTATTTCCTTTGAAATTCAATCAAAAGATTCCGCTTGAAGCAGAAAATACAAACGACACCAATTTTCCATTTTAAAACGAATAAACACAAATCAATTAACGCATAAAAACATCAATATTAAGGAAAATACCACAATAAAAAGAAGAATTACCAGATCAGGAGAAGAGGTCTGAATTTGAAGCCAGCGAACTGAATTGCTCAGATTAGGCTGTCGAACCTATCAAATAATTCCAAGTGAAACCAACAAAAATAAAATTTTTTTTCAAAAAAGCTCATCACCTTTGCAACATTTATTTATTAAACACATTAATCACCAAAAAAAATTAACTCTTATGCGCATGACTGTTATATCAAAGTGGAAAAAATAAACTTACAGCACGAGACCGCAGCTTCGATAGCAGCGAAACGCTCCGGAAGAAGACCATTACTGCTCACCTACAACACAAAAAAAAAATTTCACGTAATCAAATTTTTTGTATTAATTACTGTACGAATCACTAAAGCAAAATTTACGAATATTAACATCAATACACATAAATGAAAAAGGTGTAGAGATCAAGCATGACTAAAATTAACAAAAAAAAAATTACGAATTTGTTAAGAACTGAAATTGATTAGGAGATAAATTAATTTCAGAGAGGCTGGAAAACGGTACCTGAGTAAAACCTAATTATGTTAGAAAGAGAGAGAGAAAGTGATGAGAAGATTGACGATGATGATGATGAATGAGCCAGTGAGTCACGAGTCGAACGGAGGCCGAAATACTGGAATCTGCCGCAGCCAATATAAAAAGGTTGCGGTTGACCAGTACCAAACAACTAATAATTCGTTGAAATGTAAAGTTTCACGCCTTCATTTACCAGTACTGAAGAAGAACTTCGAGTGCCAGTGCATTTCCGTCATTTTGACTTTTGAGTTCCTGCGCCTTTCTCACAAGTCAAACGACGCTGGTTTGGCTTTACAAATACGGGTTTATTTGGATTGTGTTTTATTTGGAATATTTTTACGGTAACATTTTTTGTGATGTGATGTGTGTGAGATAAAAAAGTAATTGGGAAGATAAAAAAATGTATTGAAAATTGTAATGATGATGTAAGCAGATAAAATTGGGGAAATAAAACACAACCCAAACAAACCACTATATGGGTATCTTTTTCTAAAGGGATAATTTTAGAAACCTCGCTAGCAGTTTCTGATAATTTCACATAAATACTCTCTAATATTAAAAACCACACTGATCCCTCTTTGATTGATATATTTAACAATAAAGTCAATCCCTGTCATAAAAAATAACCTCAAAAGTGAAACAAAACTACGGACACGCAATATTCTTTCAAATTTATCCTCCTTTTCTCTAGAAGAAAACAATTAACACTTTTGATGAGGAAAGTGCCAATAAAATAAAAGAAAAAGATTGCCATCAGTCTGAGGTACATTCGCAAGTACAGCATATAATCTTCTAAAATGTTTAAATTATATCCATGATAAGTATTAGGCGACATTAACATGATAAATAACAATCAATACTTAAAAAACCTGTAAGTAGGTTTAATAAACCAAAAAAGTTGTGATCTTTCACCTCGAGCGATTTTGATAGAACCTAAATTGTGGTATATTAGTCACTTTTTTGCACAAAATCTTTCAATAAATGAAGTATCACAAAACCACTAAGGCTCTAGTCCCCTGATTTTTTTAAAGCTATTTTGGTTTTTTTTTTTCAAATAATGCTATTACAAGTGCTACGTGGCGCTTTAAGCATATATATACCTCCAATTATTTGGTACCAAGTAGCCGAACAAAATTATATTTTAAAGCAATTTCTTTTTCTCATATTTTCGATATTTGTTGGCACAAGTTTTTGAGGGCAATTTGGTCATTTGAAGGCTCTTAATGATGACATTTGGTCATGTCTACCTGAACAGAGGAGGTCAGTGTAATTTCTAATATTTGAGGGTATTTATATGAAATTGTCGAAAACCTCAAGGGAGGTTTATGAAATTATCCCTTTCCTAAGTTAGAGTCTAGACCCTCTAACAGTAATTTTCTTTCCTTTTTTTCTTGAAGAATGAAATATAAAAGCTTTTTTTTTTTTGTTCGAATAGGGATGTTTAAAAAAAATAAAAAAATAGGTTTAGTAATTATTTAGAAAATTGTTTCTATTATTACTTGAGCACGTCTCTAGATATTTTTTTATGTTACATACATTATGTCACAAAAATTATTTCAATAAATGAACAAAAAAAATTCAAAAAACCTTTAATCTAGATATAACCCTTCCTTTTTTTCCCATTTTCTAAGGAGGGGGAAGAGGGAATAAATATAGAGGAAAAAAAAAAGGGAAACATAAAAAGCAATATCCAACGTGTAGAGACGTAGATGTGTCATGGCATAAGTCACTATCAACAAGTCTAAACATAATCCTTAATCACATTAATATGACTAATTTCATGCTAACTATAGGTTTAAAAAGCTTATTATTGATTGTTATAAAATAGTCCCATTTGGATTATTATTTTTTGGAATTTTTATAGAAAAATATATTATAACGATTTGATGTATGTAAGATGAAAAATGATTAGAAAATATATTCAAAGAAAACATAAAAATTTTTCTTAGAAAACTACAATCCATACATACACTAATGAGATCTTCTTATATTAAGTACTAATGGATGTCTATTTACCTTTTTAGTAAACAAAACTAGAAGTTTGTTTTCAATGTAAGTGCATGTGTGTTAAAAATGAAACCATCCGGTGTTAGTCAACCATTGGACAAAAGGCTACCTCCAAAACTCACATAAATGTATGTAAGTGTTGATGAAGAAAATTTTAGACACTTTTTTAGATGTCATTATTGAGAGACAAATAGAGTTACTGTTCAAAAGAGATATCAAGCTGAGGTGTTGTAATCGACCACGTTATTTTAAGCTTTAAGAAATGCTCCATACTGTTAAGTGTGGTATTTCATTTGCAGCGTACTTTCAGTTGGAAAAAACATGAGTGCAGTTCAATGGGAAGCTTAAATAAAACGAAAACAATTGAGGACATTAACTTGCACATTAGAAGTTCTACCGTTACAATCCTTTGACTGTCCACTCCTATTTTTATCAAAGAAAAAAAAAAGTATACAAATGAATAAAAAAAAGGAAAAACAAGGTCGATTGTTTAGAGGGAAATCTTTAGGGGACAAAAGGGCAACACTTGTTTTTTTTTTTTTTTTGGGTTTCTAAAAGAGATATCAAATTTTTCAAAGGAGAAGAAAAATGGCAAGGTTTAAGTTGATATTAAAAATTTTGAGTTCTTCTCAAAATAAAGATTTTGTCATTCGTGAATGATTTCGAAGTCTCCATTTCATACGATGACTTTATGAATAATAACATTGGAATTGTGAGGGTAGGAATAAGTTAAATAAACCTCATACTTAGAATTGCCATCTCTTGCCAAATATCTGCTACGGAAACAACTTGAATGTTCCGTACAACTTTTGGAGTTTCTGACTGGAAGGCAAAAGACCATTGAAAGGCCATCACCGACCGGCCCAAGACAGGCAAAAGACAAAAAGCCAGGAAAGGGAAGAGTGCGATCATTCTTGAAAGCCCAGAGGTTCCCACGACCACAAAGTCTCAAGTGTTTGTCATACTTGTGTCTCATTTCCTTCGTTTTGGATGCAGGACACTGAAGATTGTCACTATTTAGAATGATGTAATACCTTTTAAACAAATTGCAACTGTTTCTTAATTAGTTATCTTGTTGTAATCGAATTATTTATAGAGGCGAAGTGACTGAAAGATGACCTTGGAAGGTAAATTGATAGTAGCAATATAGTTTAAGGAAGTAAAGAGGTAACAACCTTAGCAATTAATAAAAGCCTTGAAAACTTGCCATATTGTTTATCATGAAACTTTATAATCTTCCCTTTTTATTAAGGAAAAAATGGGGATGCAAAAGTAGGTGATATGTTTAATTGAAAACATAAAATATTAATTAGTATGTGATATGTTTCAATTGAAAACAAACAGTTGAGAGTTAGGTAAACTTTGCATGTGAGAAAATCGACACAAAGGTCTTGATTCAAATAATAATTGGACTAAGATATGTAATTGAGATATTTAAAATCAAAGTAATTTAACTCAAAAGGTTTTTATTTTCAAATACAAAGTAATTTAAGTCAAACAAACAATAGTCTAGAAATGAAAATAATCCAAAAAATAGCCTTACTTTTCCTTCAATTTCATGGAATATACAATGTAATGTAATGCAAACTTACTTTCATCTAATTATTAGAGAATACGAGTACTTGATAGAAATGAAGAATTACATGATAAATATGAATGCTTGATAGAATCTAAGATTTACATGACGAGCATAAAAGAGAAAAGATAGTAAACTTTGAATGGTATTAGATGCTCAAAGTCATAACGAACAAGTAGAACTTAAAGGAAAAATGCATGTTTGATGCCAACAAAATTTTAAATATACTAAAGTATTGAGTCACAAAAAAATTTAAATATACTAAAACATTGAGTCACAATGACATCATAATTGAAATCATTTTAAATCGGAACTTGTTGAAATTAAGTCATGTTTAAAGGAAAACTTTGTAAATAAAAATTTTAGAATTGATTAAAAAAGCAAGAGTTTCTTGAAGATAAAAAAAAAAGTATATAAGAACAGATTATGGCAAAAAGTAGCTATGATTTTTGTGAAATAAAATATTAATATAAAAATAAAATATACAAAAATATATTCGCAATACTGAAGAGTAAAGTTTTGCTTAACTTAGAAGCACCATTTTGAATAAAAATATGTATGCTTACAGGAGTAATTACATATTAGTTGTAAGATTTATCTTAATGTGTATAGTTAATTGCATTTACCCTCTTGAGATTTGACCAAATTATGAGTTAAACTTTGAGGTTTGGCTGCATCTACCTCGTTTATGAATAATAGCAGCCAAACCTAACTAATCGAGATGGCATAATGATAGAAATACCCTTGACACATATGTATGACAAGATATTAAGATTTGAAGGAAAAATTAATAATTTAACAGGAAAAAATGAAATTATGCTTTGCCAAAAAGTTTTTGTCAAAAAGATGAATAGACAGAAAAAATTATGAGAGAAAAAGTATAAAATAATGCTAACAATGATAAACTAATAATGAGAAAGAAGGACTAAAAATGATCAACTATAATAAAAAAAAAGAATTAATTTTTTTTTACACTGACAGTATACATTATTAGCGTTGTTGGATGAATGACAACTATGTAAATACATATCATTGTTATAAAACTAATCAAATAAGCTACTATAATATCAAGTGAAATATTGGAGAAAGAAGTAGAGAAAGAAGTAGAGAAATGGAGAGTAATATTCTTATATTCCAATAAGATACAAAAGTCCTCCCAAAGGGTCTCAATGTACCTCTATATATAGGCACTACAAAATTAAAGGTACATAAATCTTATTAAACATCCACTACTACAATAATATGAAGAAACCTATGAAACGGTTTCTCCACTACATGAATGGATTTATGAATTGTAACTTATATACATAAGTAGCCATAAAATCATGAATTAATCCCCTTGGGAATACAAAGGGACATCCACATTTTTGTTATTTCATAACACTCCCCCTTGGATGTCCATTACACAAAGAATATGCCTCGTTAAAACCTTACTAGGGAAAAACCCAGTGGGACCAAAAACCCTAGTGAAGGAAAAAGAGTACACTATTCTTGTGTAATAATTTCTCCCCCTGATGCAAACGTCATTTGAGATCTTTTAATCGTTGCATTCCAATACTCTTCACCAATTTCTCAAATGTCGCAGTTGGTAATGCCTTGGTAAATAAATCGGCCAGATTATTATCTGATCGGATTTGTTGCACATCAATTTCACCATTCTTTTGCAAATCATGAGTAAAAAAGAATTTTGGTGAAATATGTTTCGTCCTATCTCCTTTAATATATCCTCCTTTCAATTGAGCTATACAAGCTGCATTATCTTCATATAATATAGTTGGAGGATTTTCTTTTCCGGAGGATAACCCACAATTCTTCCGGATATAGTGGGTCATTGATCTTAACCAAATACATTCTCGACTGGCTTCATGAATTGCTATTATTTCAGCATGATTCGATGAAGTGGCGGCTAGTGATTGCTTTGTAGATCGCCAAGAAATGGTTGTGCCTCCATATGTAAATAAATAACCAGTCTGAGACCTTGCTTTATGCGGGTCGGATAAATACCCAGCATCAGCATAACCAACCAATTCAGGTTTGGATTTATTTGAATAAAATAAACCAAGATCTATTGTTCCTTGGAGATAGCGAAAAATATGTTTAATACCATTCCAATGTCGTCTTGTGGGCGAGGAACTAAATCTTGCTAATAAATTTACTGCAAATGATATATCAGGTCTTGTACAATTAGCAAGATACATTAGTGCACCAATTGCACTGAGATATGGTACTTCAGGACCAAGTATCTCTTCATTTTCCTCTCGTGGTCTAAAAGGATCCTTATTAGGATCTAATGATCTGACAACCATTGGGGTACTCAATGTATGTGCTTTGTCCATATAAAATCGCTTTAATACCTTTCGGGTATAAGCAGTTTGGTGGACAAAAATTCCACCTTTCAAATGCTCAATTTGTAAACCAAGGCAGAATTTTGTCTTTCCAAAATCTTTGATCTCAAATTCTTTCTTCAAATATTCAACACTATTTTGAATCTCTTCAGGAGTTCCAATTAAATTTAGATCATCCACATATACCGCAATTATCACAAAATTTGATCCATTTTTCTTGATAAAAACACATGGACATATTGGATCATTGGTATAACCTTCTTTTGTCAGACATTCATTGAGACGGTTATACCACATACGTCCAGATTGTTTGACCCATACAGAGACCTTTGTAATTTAATAGAATAAATATTTTTAGGATTTGATTTGCATGCTTCAGGCATGTTGAATCCTTCGGGAATTCTTATATAAATATCATTTTCAAGATTCCCATATAAATATGCAGTAACGACGTCCATTAGACGCATATCTAATTTTTCATGTACTGCAAAACTCACAAGATATCTAAATGTGATAGCATCCACTACAGGTGAATACGTTTCATCATAATCAAATCCAGGCCTTTGTGAAAATCCTTGGGCTACAAGTCTTGCTTTATATCTCACAATTTCATTTTTCTCATTTCTTTTTCTCACAAATACCCATTTATATCCTACTGGCTTTACACCTTCAGGTGTTTGGACTACAGGTTCAAAAACTTTTCTTTTAGCCAGTGAGTCCAATTCAGATTGGATCGCATCTTTTCATTTTGGCCAATCATTTCTACCTCGACATTCATCAACCGATCTAGGCTCATGATCCTCGTCCTCTGCCATAATATCAAGTGCTATATTATATGCGAAAATATTATCAATAATTATTTCTTTTCGGTTCCAACTTTTCCTTGAAGTGACAAAATTTATTGAATTTTCTATAATTTCATTCTCTTCAAGAATTGGCTCTTTAGGAGCGACCTCTTCAGGAGGTTGAATTTTGTCAGTAATTGTTGATTCATCTACTCCTCTTTTCTTTCGAGGACTTTTATCTTTGGAACCAAGAGATCTCCCACGCTTCAGGCGTGCTTTAGACTCATTAGCACTTGTGATTTGTCCTTCAGGGACATCAATTTTAATCGAAGCATTTTCAGCAGGAATATGTGATTTAGTAACTCTTTTGGAGTCATTAAATGCATCCGGTAATTGATTTGCAATTTTTTGCAAATATATAATCCTTTGAATTTCTAATTCACATTCTTTAGTACGAGAATCAAGGAAATTCAATGATATTTTCCAAGTAATTTCCTTTTTCGGTTGATTTTTATCTCCCCCTAATGTCGGAAAATGTGACTCGTCAAAATGACAATCTGCAAATCTCGCAGTAAATAAATCACCTGTTAATGGTTCCATATACTTAATGATTGAAGGTGATTCATATCCGACATATATCCCCAATCTTCTTTGTGGGCTCAATTTACGACGTTGGGGCGGTGCAATTGGAACATACACCGCACAACCAAATATTCGTAAATGAGAAATATTCGGCTCATAACCAAAAGTTAATTGTAGGGGAGAATAAGTATGATAATTTGTCGGCCTAATTCTCACAAGTATTGTTGCATGTAAAATAGCATGTCCCCAAGCAGATGAAGGAAACTTAGACCTCATCAACAATGGTCTAGCAATTAATTGTAGCCGTTTAATAAGTGATTCGGCTAGACCATTTTGTGTGTGAATATAGGCTACAGGATGTTCAACAGTTATTCCAATGGACATACAATAATCGTCAAAAGCATGTGACGAATATTCACCAGCATTATCTAGACGAATTTTCTTTATTGAAAAATCTGGAAATTGTGCTCGCAATTTAATTATTTGAGCAAGCAATCTCGCAAATGCCAAGTTGCAAGTAGATAATAAACATACATGTGACCATCTAGTTGATGCATCAATTAACACCATAAAATATCGAAATGGTCCACATGGTAGATCTACAGGCCCACATATATCACCATGAATTCGTTCTAGAAATGCAGGGGATTCAGTCCCAACTTTAACTTGTGATGGTCTAATAATTAATTTCCTTTGAGAACAAGCAACACAAGAGAATTCATTGGCTTTTAATACTTTTTTATTTTTCAATGAGTGGCCATGTGAATTCTCAATTATTCGTCTCATCATTATAGATCCAGGATGTCCGAGACGATCATGCCAAATTATAAAATCATCGGGATGAGTAGACTTCTGGTCTACTAGGTGATGAATTTCAATTGCACTAATTTGTGCATAATATAACCCAGAAGAAAAAGAAGGTAATTTTTCTACTTCGCATTTTTTCCCATAAATGATACTTGTGATTAATAAAAATTCACCATTTGTCTCAGTCATTGTCTCGATATGATATCCATTTTCGCGGATATCTTTAAAACTCAATAAGTTTCTTCGAGACTTGGGAGAGAATAGTGCATTATTTACAATAATTTTAGTCCCTTCAGGGAGAAATATAGTGGCTCTTCCGGAGCCTTCAATCAATTTTGCACTACCACTAATGGTATTAACATTTGTCTCTCCCATTTTCAAACAAGAAAATTATTTTTTATTTTTCAATATGGTGTGCGTAGTAGCACTATCAATGAGACAAATATCATAATCACCATTATTTAATCCCAAATATTTGACATCCATTTCTTCTTCAGGAAGAAAATTTCAAACAAAAATAAATATTAATAAAGATGCGAAAATAAATATTCAATGGAAAGGAAATTACATGAAAGATATAAAGCATCATAAAATATCTAAATAATCATGAGATATTTGTTGACATCTTCAGGATGTTCAAAAAAATCAGTAACATCGAGGTGTGTCATGTCAGCATCATCACCATCATCATAGTCATTTTTTTTATCAATGAAATTTGTCTCAACACCTTTGTCTTTCTTTTTCAATGATGCTTGATAGAGGTCAACAAGATGTTCGGCCGTACGACAGGTACGAGACCAATGACCTTCCATACCACACCGGTAGCATTTTTCTTCATAAACTTTTTTTTCTCCATTTTTCTGATCGTAGTTATTTTCCCTCTTTTGGAAAACATTTTGTTGCTTGCCACGGTTAAAATTTTCACGGGGCACAAATTTACTACGATCACGTTCACGGCCACGGCCACGTCCGCGGCCTCCTCCACGGCCACCTCTACGGCCACGTCCACGACCTCGACCAGAATTTTGAAATTGGGTCGCATTCGCTTCAGGGAATGGACTTGCACCAGTTAGTCGGGACTCATGATTTTTCAGCAACAATTCATTATTTTGTTCAGCCAAGAGAAGACATGCAATAAGTTCAGAATATTTTTTAAACCCCTTCTCTCGATATTGCTGCTGCAGGAGCATGTTAGAGACATGAAAAGTAGAAAATGTTTTCTCTAACATATCTTCATCAGTGACTTTTTCGCCACATAATGATAATTGAGAAGTGATTCTGAACATAGCTGAATTATATTCGTTGACAGATTTAAAATCTTGCAGCCGTAAGTGAAGCCAATCATATCGGGCTTTTGGAAGAACGACCAACTTCAGGTGGTCGAATCTTTCTTTCAAATCTCGCCAAAGGACAAGAGGATCTTTAACAGTAAGATATTCTGATTTTAATCCTTCATCTAAATGATGACGAAGAAAAATCATAGCTTTGGCACGGTCTTGGTTTGAGGATTCATTTTTTTCCACAATAGTATTACCAAGATCCATTGCCTCAAGATGGATTTCAACATCCAATACCCATGATAAATAATTTTTTCCAGAAATATCAAGAGGTACAAACTCTTGTTTTGTAAGATTAGCCATAAGAAATTGGAATAAGATTTTGACTTAGAAATTTACCTCAAAAGTCACTTGAAGAAATACGGGCAGAATTTCGGCAAAATCTTGTGCTTCACTTTTGTTCAAAGTAGCGCATCCGTTTTCACCTTTTTGCTCAAAAGTAGAGCTTTCGTGCTGATAACGTGTTATAAAACTAATCAAATAAACTACTATAATATCAAGTGAAATATTGGAGAAAGAAGTAGAGAAATGGAGAGTAATATTCTTATATTCCAATAAGATACAAAAGTCCTCCCAAAAGGTCTCAATGTACCTCTATATATAGGCACTACAAGATTAAAGGTACATAAATCTTATTAAACATCCACTACTACAATAATATGAAGAAACCTATGAAACGGTTTCTCCACTACATGAATGGATTTATGAATTGTAACTTATATACATAAGTAGCCATAAAATCATGAAATAATCCCCTTGGGAATACAAAGGGACATCCACATTTTTGTTATTTCATAACAATCATGAATTAAACGGTGATAATAATATATGCACGGTCAGTGTCAGTGTATATAAGATTTATTAAAAAAAAAAACCTACTATTGATTGAACAAGGAAGCGAAGAAAAACACGGAAGAAAGTTGTCGCCGGTCCCGCCATTAGACTAATAGTAACATCCGGCTTTCCAAATTTGATTTTGGCTTCTCCAACCATTCTGAGTCACCACAACCCCTCAGTTATTGCCTCCCCTATATCCCAAACACAAAAAATATATTACTGGTAATTCCTTCAATGCCTCCACCATCATGTTCCTTTAGCTGCCATCAATTTTTTCCCTATCAAGCACACGAATGGAATAGAAGTATGGACAGATTTTTAAAAAATTAAGTTCGGGATTAAGACCCACGAGATCGAGGTATTGTTGGTATTTACGGATTTCATTTTGGTTTGATTCATGATATGCATCTAGTTTGATTTGTTCATGGTTTTCTTTTTTGGGTAAATGATTTTTTTTTTTTGTGTTTTTTCGTTGAATAAAAGCTATTTACTGTTTTTTCAACCAAATTCATTTTAGCTTGACATTGGTCTGCTGTCAACGAATTTAAATTAGTTTTTAGTTGCATATAACGAAGGATTACCACCTTTAATCATTAAAAACAGAGAAAAAATGAAGAAGAAATAGAGGCTGCAGGTCTAAGAAGGGAATTAGGAGAACAAATGTTGGATTAAAGAAAAAACACAGAGAGGGGTTTTGCTTCTGCTTCAGCAATTTTGGGTCAAAAATCAAAATCGCCAAAAAAATAGCTGTCATTAGTAAAACCCAAGTCCCCAAAAGCCATGGAAAACCCGAAAAAAAGTAGCTGATAAGAAGCAAAAGAATAAGTACAAGAGAAAGTATGAACAAACTCAAGAAGAAGCTAAAGCAGAGCCTGCGATTATTGCACCAGAATTTAAAAGAAAAAAAAGAGACAACAAAAAGAAGAAGAAACTAAAGCAAGATGACGTTTTGAATAATGGGTTGGGTTGTCCCCAGAAATTGATGGGAAGGCTGAATACTTTGATGGGCCAGCTATGGAGTCCAAGAAAAAGAAGAAGAAACAGAGAAAGGAAGAGTTTTTGAATAATGAGTTGTCGCCAAATTTTGATGCAAAGAATAAATAGAGAGAAAATATGAAGGTAGTGGAAACCGGAAAGAGTCAGGTTGTGGATGAGGCTGAAAAGTGAAGAGGTATAGGTGAGGAAGGAGTTTAGGAAAGATGAATTCTTGGAAATAACTGCATAAGATGAAAGAGAATTTGGCTGATAAGCAATTTGACTAAGGAATTTAAGTACAAATATTTCCAAATCTTTTGCTGCTGTCTCTTCAAAATCAACCACAAGAGAAGGGCTGTGCCTGCACACGCCTTTTACAGTTTTACAAAGACACCTGCTTCTATTATCCATGTGGGTAATCATAACTCCTGTATGAACTAACGTGTCATCTTCTGCTATTATCCATATGGGTACTTTCGTACCATTTCCAGTATAGTGCGAACCTACCGACAATCACAATAACCAGCTCAATGAATTATTGTCTGTGGGGCTTCGGCTTCACCGCTATAACTAGCGCTTTTAAAGATAGCACCAAATTTCATCTGGCATCCTGTCCCTGGATAGCATAAAAATAATGGGAGTCGCATCTCACCAAAAGAAGCAATGTGAGAATGGCAACTGGGTTCGACAAAAAAAAAGAATGGCAACTGGGCCCTCAGTGGATTCGAACAGTCCTTTGCATGATAATGTTGTATATGTTTGCATGGTTCCAAATCTACTATTCAAGATTCTACTTTTCTTTCTTTTTAATATCTTTCCAACCTGCTTCATCCAATCTAATTTTCAAGATTCGTATTTTTTCTTCCTTTTTAATTTGTTCTTCCTGCTTAACCAGGAATACTAATTTGGTAACAAGATGTGGCTCTGCGCCTCGAGAAGCTTCAATTGGTATCTGGGCCTCCAGAAATACAGCTTGGTAGGTTGCTTTCTTTATGGGTTTTTTTTATTGTGGTGATTCAGTCTATGATTTGCTTTGGTTTGAAATGGGTATACCTTGTGTTTGTTGGTCTTTTCCTGCATGTAATTGTTTATTTATATTTGGAAGAGGGAAATTTCCTAGAAGATATTATCCGTCTGCAGTTGTATTCTGTGATATCATATGGCTGTCACAACAGAATACTTGATTTAATGGATAGTTAGTGACTATTAGTCTTTTGTTGATTGATAAGCTTGATAAAAAAAAAACAAGTTGTTCATCTCAAAAATCATGACTCAAATTCAAGCTTTTGGAAATTTTTGAGCTCGGTGCACCCTTACAAAGCCTTTGGCTTTGGAAGCCCTTTTGCCAGTAGGGAAGAAAAAAAAGAAAATTGGTATCTGGGCCTCCAGAAATACAGCTTGGTAGGTTGCTTTCTTTATGGGTTTTTTTTATTGTGGTGATTCAGTCTATGATTTGCTTTGGTTTGAAATGGGTATACCTTGTGTTTGTTGGTCTTTTCCTGCATGTAATTGTTTATTTATATTTGGAAGAGGGAAATTTCCTAGAAGATATTATCCGTCTGCAGTTGTATTCTGTGATATCATATGGCTGTCTCAGCAGAATACTTGATTTAATGGATAGTTAGTGACTATTAGTCTTTTGTTGATTGATAAGCTTGATAAAAAAAAAACAAGTTGTTCATCTCAAAAATCATGACTCAAATTCAAGCTTTTGGAAATTTTTGAGCTCGGTGCACCCTTACAAAGCCTTTGGCTTTGGAAGCCCTTTTGCCAGTAGGGAAGAAAAAAAAGAAAATTAGGGGATTAGAAGCACAGAATTAGGATTCAAAATTTAATTTCATTTTTAGGAGGAGATGCTTCCAACTGAATTTTCTAGAATCTAGTCTGTAATATGTGTAGCTGGAAATAACTTGGAAAGTCATTGTTTCTAATGCTTCTCTTGTAATTGTCTTCCCACTATTTAAGTTTTCCGTATTGCTTGAAATATTTTTAGGACATGTCCATGAAATATTTAAGTATTCCCACTATTTTGGCCGTGCTGCTATTTATTGGTTGTACTTGTTCATCAATCGTGGTATTATTGAGTTGAATGATGCGAATTAAGTCAAGATGACTATCAGAGAAACCAGAAATTGATTCTAACTAATATGCGTAAGTAGAGATTTTGGATTGCATTCTGTGCAAATCAGGAGGAGCTTTGAGCATGTGATTTGTTTCTTTGTGACGTGAAAATATGTTTATAGTGCTATCGGTTTGTAGACTTGGCATAGTAACTGCTATTTTTAGCACTTACAGAAAATTCTGAATTCATTTTGCCTGATCATTGTTTTACTAGCAAGTTTTGGCAGTTCCACAATGTACTGGTTGATCTGCTTTATAGTTGTCATGCTGTTACTTTAGTGCATTAAAGATTGAGTTTTGTTAACAGGCAAGTGGAAAAACAAGATCTCTGTTCCAATCTGCAAATGTTGTTGAAAGGCAGAATTTGGAAGGTGGTATGGATGGATCCTTAGCGGAGAAGTATGCTTCTTCGCATGAAAGACTGTCTGATGACATACGGAAAGAGAATCGTGTATCGGATATGCTAATTGATTCATTTGGGAGGCTTCATACTTATTTGAGGATCTCTTTGACTGAACGTTGCAACTTACGGTGTCAGTACTGTATGCCAGCTGAGGGTGTAGAATTAACCCCAAATTCTCATCTTCTATCACAAAATGAGATTCTTCGTTTGGCGAATCTTTTTGTCAGTTCTGGAGTTGACAAAATTCGTTTGACTGGTGGAGAGCCAACTGTCAGAAAGGATATTGAAGATATTTGCTCACGGCTGTCAAACCTGAAGGGACTAAAAACCTTGGCTATGACCACAAATGGAATTACACTAGCAAGGAAACTGCCAAAACTGAAAGAATGTGGACTGAATTTGGTAAACATAAGCTTAGATACATTGGTACCAGCAAAATTTGAATTTATGACTCGGCGTAAAGGATATGAAAGGGTGATGGAGTCAATTAATGCTGCAGTCGACTTGGGATACAATCCTGTCAAGGTAAGATCTTCTTCCGAAATTTGAGTTGCTCATCAGATTTTTTTTCTTCTGCCCTTTTCCATGCTGGCCATAGCTTCATGTTTTAAGGGCTTTTGATTGCTTCCTGTTGATTGTCAGTACTTCTCCCAGAAAAACTCAAAAGTGTATTAGTTCGTGTGATACATATTCTCTGTATTGTCTCAGGTCAATTGTGTCGTAATGCGTGGGTTCAATGATGATGAGATCTGTGATTTTGTAGAATTGACGCGTGAGAAGCCCATTAATGTTCGGTTTATTGAGTTCATGCCTTTTGATGGAAATGTTTGGAACGTCAAGAAACTTGTGCCCTACTCTGAAATGTTGGACAGAGTGGTAAGGTAGAACTCAGGCAGTAGCTAACCTGTTCGGGTTTTTGGATAATGTTGCTCATAAACTAAATCTCCCAATATTACTGAACAGGTTAAACAATTTACAGGGGTTCAGAGAATTCAGGACCATCCAACTGAGACTGCTAAGAATTTCAGGGTTGAGGGCCATCAGGGTTCAGTTTCTTTTATTACATCAATGACTGAGCATTTTTGTGCTGGATGTAACAGATTGAGACTTTTGGCTGATGGGAATTTCAAAGTATGCCTTTTTGGTCCCTCAGAGGTAAATTACTTTCTTCCCTCGCCTACAGTGGTTCAAAGTGTGCGTTTTTGGGTTCAGAGCTGATTTTGAATCATTTCCTCACTGAGAGTTTCCTTTTCAGGTGAGCTTAAGGGATCCACTTCGTCTTGGTGTTGAGGATAATGAGCTCAAGGAGATTATTGGGGCTGCGGTACAACCCTATTGTTTTTTCCTGAGCACACCAATATGCTCAAGTAACTTTCACTAATTTGATTGGGTTCTTATTCATTCAGGTTAAGAGAAAGAAGGCTTCTCATGCTGGCATGTTTGATATTGCAAAGACATCAAATAGACCCATGATCCGCATTGGTGGCTAAGCTTGTGCGAAGTTGTATGTCTGCTAACTAATGTTGCTTATTACAGTATTTAATTTTGATAACCAATTTCAGTTGGCTTAAAGTTACGCCCTTCAAATTTAATCATTTTTTTTTTACCTTTTATTCTTTCACTAAGATCTACACCCTTAAATTCATTTGTTTCCCCTTCAGTATGGAATTATCTGCACCACTTATGTTCAATTGGTGAGAAATGTGATTCTTAGGTGTTACTGTTATTGGTTCTTCTGAACTTCTGAGTGCAGTATTTGTAGTTGTTATGCTTGATTGGAACATATCAAACAGTACTGGATGTCTAGATTATAATCAGCCTATGCTATGGGCTTGGGTCCCTTTGATACTTAGAATCTGATTCAGGGTGTTCCTTGCCTTGCAATCGTCACACATTTTCCACTATAAATTCCTTTCTGAGTCACTAATTATTGAGATTTTCAACCGAACAGAAGATAATCTGCAGAAGTCCAGTGACATTGTCTTTTAAAGCTAATAACGGCCAAGTTACTTAGTTCTGCAACAGTTAAGCATGATTTGTACGTCAAACACAGTATGATGACTTGGTATCCACCAGGGAGCAATTGTTTAGTATCTTTTCAATTGTTTTTTCATAACTTCAGCTTTGTCATTTGTGTTGAGCTGCTATTTTGTGCTCCAGAAATGTTCATCTTTTATTTAATTTTGTTAATGATGAATGTCTGGGTACCCTCTTAGTATACCTTGAGTTTTACCTTTTAATCTTTCTCTCCTCTTTATCTTCTTTCATTTTTTGATCCCAATTACTCCCTCGTTGCTATTGCCATGTATAGGCATAGTTACTTAACCTGACATGCTCTTTCCTTTCTCTCCAGAATCTTGGCGGTCCAACCTCCTTGTAACCCACAAAGATGAGACCGATACTCGACGACAGATCTTTGGGGTGTAAGTTATGTTGTATAAATAGTGATGATGCTTTCATTTAATAAGCATGGTGTGCTGAATAATCTGTAATTGCCAGTTCATTAGCCATTGTACTGGATAGAAAAGGAGGTTATTGATATGACTCCCAGGAGTTTTTGCTTCCTTCCTTCCACCAAATTCACTATATCATCACTGTGTTGCTTTTCATCCAGTTCAAGGTTTATTCTGTCAGGCTAATGAAACCTGTGGCTTGTTGTTTTGCATTATTTTCTACTTGCTTGAGGAGCTCAGTAAAATATGAATTTTCTTTTGCACGAGAGATTATGATCTGGAACAAAACGAAGACAATGTATTGGCAAGAATGTTAGACTGTAAAGAAGCTACTATATCTCATTTAAGTTGGGTCAGCCTTTTTTTTTTTTTTTTTAAGGATTTCATACTTTATGTTGATAAGGGTGTCATTCCGGAGAAGCAAATCCTAATTGAACCTATATTTGCTCAATGAATACAACTCTGGAGGAAATGTATTCAGAAGTGAGTTCACTTTCTGCCTCTTTTTGACTTTTTGCAAGGGAATTACCTGTGCCAAGGGTTTTCCCTAGTGTCTGGTGTTTCACTGTGACGTATGAAAAATTTGGAGTTTTTTGCTTGCAAATTGTGTCTAACTTAGAGGGTTGCATATGCTCAAACAGTCCATTCATGAGAGCCCGGATGTAATTTGTTTCTAAGTGGTTGAGGTTCTGAAATTGCGTTCAAACGACACAGGGCAAGGCATCTGTTGTACCATTTGATGAAAAGAAACCTATGTTTCACCATGTATTAAGGTGATTATGCGTTATACAGCTTCAAATCGTCACGCACTTGTATTCTCCCTGGCATTCCGAGCGTCGAATTTAAGCACACAAATACGTGTACAACAATTTATCTCACATACCTAACATTATATTTTAAAAAAATACTACAATAATTATTTTGAAAAAAAATCTTTCAAATTATCTTCAATCCAGCCACATTCATAGTATCTCAAGTCAACAGTTTGCTACGCCAACTGAAAGAAACTCTTAGGTTATACAGCTTCAAAGTTATCTGATAAAAAAAATATTTTTTTTTGGGTTTGTACATT